>NC_063060.1:3686032-3821032 GCF_018812025.1 Megalobrama amblycephala | reverse complement strand
AACCATCGTTCAAAAGGCATTACGTTGTAAAAAATAGGTTTCGTTGTGATCTCACATTAAAACTGTAAAAGTAAGGGTATTTTTTTTCTATTGAGAAACCACAACAAACTTTTCCATTTTTTTTTAAATGTGCGCAAGACACAAGAGACAACACGCAAGAAGTGGATGTTACTAACAGACACAACAATGGCAGAAAAGAACCAGGACCACTTCAGTAAACCTCACCACGGTACAACTTGTCAGAAAGGGACGAACCTGCGAAAGCATGCACATTATAGAAATCACAAGTCAAAAAACATCGGCTTTGATGGATGTCAAAGGGATAAAAGAGGAATTTAAAAAAATAAAATAAAATAAAACTAAACGAAAAAGTATTTCAAAACACATGCTTAAAGAGTTAAGCGAACATCAACAACAACAACAACAAAGAACTTCAATGTAAAAACAACTTTGGTCCATTAAACATTAGACAAAACAAAGTTTACAATCAAAATATTTATTACTTAAACTTTTTCCGTCCTCTCAGTTTTCTTTCATTTTTTACAAGTTAAAAACAATAATTACATGGCTATTTACAAATGCACAATCAGTATGTATAAAATAAGTTAAAAAATGAGGAGCACAATCTATACATTATCTATGAACACTCACTGTAGAAACATGTTGGATTGAGATCTCTTTCATAACAGAGGACGAAAATCTCTCTTGCTTCCCGATGGTGGTCTTCACCCTCTGGAGGCTGGTTTTCCGACACTCCTCTTTGTTGACCCACGGCCTACCGTTCTGGATAGTGGACCTCAGGGTTAAGTGCGTTTTAGTATAGTCTATAGGAGCCAATCTGGCGCCCATGTGGTGAAGTGCGTTTGGTGCGTGTGGTCGAACCAGAACTAGAACAGCGAACACAGACTGAACCGATGATGACAGTTAGCCTGAAAGTGCAGCACTCGTTTGTGTTATTTTTCTTTTTTACTTCTTTTATTATAAATCTGGAAAGTCTGTGACACACAAACGCACAACATACATGCGCACACGCACACACACACACACCTCCAAATCAAGTGCTTCGTGTTTATCACCCTACGCACGTCTTGACATCATCACGTGACGTGGTCTGACAGCTATGAAATGTTATGTCGTCTGTATATCTTGTCACCAGGTCATATCGGTGTCAGGTCGAAGTCGTCATTGACCTCTACGAGAGGGATGTAGAATTCGGGAATCTCGAAAATGCTGGTAGACTTGTAAGTGGCGGGATCCAATTCCTGTAGTTTTAGCTGCCACTCCAGACGCTGAACCGCGTTTAACGCCGCTGCTTCATGCTGCTGACGCATCAAGAGACAAGTCTGCAGCAAAACAGAGAATGGTGTCAGTTGTACAGATACAGTGACTTCAAATAGGTTCACTTAATACACTTAAAGGTGACAGAGAGGATCTTTTCGTCGACTGAGAATCCAAAGACTGTTACTGAGTTTTTGAAATGAGTGCATGCGTAAGAACAACCCCCCTCCTTCATAGCTCATTTCAAAGGAACACCTCCCAAAACTCGTGCATGAGTATTGGTACACGAGTGTTTACCACCGGCATTCGCTGTGTCGTGTTTTTTGGATTCATTATGTCGGACTCACCGCAGGTAACTCATAATCTGCACTTGTTACTCCTGTCTCCTGACAAAAACATTGCATGCGGCGCCTGTGGAGTGTGGAAAGTTACTGGAGTGCGCAGCCGCGCTCGTCTCTCACAAAGAACGTCACGGCAGTGACTGACAAGCCAGAGGGCCAATCCGCGCACTTCTCTCACAAGGAATGTCACGGCAGTGATTGACAAGCCAGAGGGCCAATCGTTTACGCAATGATCGCGTAAATGATTGGCTGATGTTTTTAAGGCCCTACCTCGTGCACAGATGATGTATATTAATATTATTACTTTCAGTGCACCCAATAAATAGTCTTTTATTAGTTAGTAAAGACAGTTTCAAGTAATATTGCAAAAAATGTATAAAACAAAACATCCTCTTTAGCACCTTTAATGTTTGAATGTAATTGCATTAGAAAAAAATGTAAGAAAGTTTCTCAAAACCATATTATGCCCTTTTACAATATCTTTACTTTGTTTTTGGGCTTTAGTAGAATAGGTTTTCATGCATTCAAAAAACTAATTTTTTCCCCATTTTTGACATTGTTGCAGTCTTCCAATCTCTCTTCCCAGTCTGTCAGTAACGCTCTGTTGTCCATATAACGACTTAACGGTACGATGCATCGTTGAAGAAACCAACCAATTGGTGGAGTAACAACTTCTTTTAATTAATCCTTTGAGATCAATTTAATTCCAGATTTTTTACTATTATGCAGACAACAAAAAACTCCCTGAAACTTCCTAACTCTTCCATCCAGATAGTTGCATTCTCTGTTTTTACTGTTATTTTTATTTTTCCTAAGCGTTCCATTTTTATTATTATGTATTTAGTTCTTCTTTATGTAAAGCACTTTGAATTACCATCGTGTATGAAATGTGCTATATAAATAAAAATGCCTTAAATTGCCTTGCCTATTAATTATAGGACTCATTCTCATTTTTATCTCATTTTAGTTATTTTGCTTTATTTGCAGATTCAATCATAGGCTGATAGTATACGCACATACGCACTCTTCAAAAACAGTGATTTAAATCTCGACAAACTAAAACATGTAAATGACATATGTATATATTCAAAATAAAAGATATAGATTGTACTGAATGTTAGCTTGCTTATTTTGCTCAAGATAAGGATTTATTAAGTCTACATGTCAAAAAACTAACAACAGGTTCGAGAGCTGTTGTTCCAAACACACAACTTTCTGATGTTGCTTGCAAATGTTTGTTGGAACTATGGTTTCGGGAAACGCCGACTTGTTGCACTATGCTCATAATGGCGGAACCTGCGACCATAGTTGGCTAACAATACTTTTGGGAAACGCACCCATTTAGTTCCCGTCTCTATGAAGCCCTTCCTTCCGAAAATGCAGTGTGCTCTGATTGGTCAGCTGGACCAGTGTTGTGATTGGTCATGCGCTTTGAGCGTGTTTGGGAAATGTCCCGCCCCTTACCATAACCGCAAGTTTCAACACACTACTAACTCAACCAGGCCCCGCCCCTTCATTTTTGCATATGCCTTGGGCGGAAATTATTTAAATGAGGAATATTGTGACGTGTTCATTCCTCGAAGAAAAATCAAGACTACAATCCAGGCATTAGAGGAACTTCAGAAAGAGTGATTTGATGTTTCATTATCTGATGCTCTTCCATTCATGCATTTTTATGTTTTATAAAGTGTCCAAATATTTTTTGAGGCCACTATTCCATGATATGCTGGTTGTTTTGTGTTGTTTTGAATCGTTTGTTTAATTTCATTTCTGTTTTTGTACCTTCAGCTTGTCAAACTTGTCATCTACATCCTGAAGCCAAGACATAAACTGCCTTGCATTGAACCGATCTCTAACAGAGGTCTTCCCATCATCACCCTGAAATGTAAAAAGAAGAGATTAGTAAAGATGAATCATATTGTATGTGGCAAGACCAATTTTCTGAGGTATTAAAAGTCGTCATAGTTGAGCTTGATGTTGATTACAGAAAATGCACTTTGCAATGCAAGTTTTTGTAAAAAAAAAAAAAAAAAGTATGTTAAGAACTGTAAAGTTTAAAAATTTTAAGTTCTTGGTATCTTGTCTTGTTCTTGGATTTTTTGTTCATGTAACGTCATTTTATCGTACTCTTACATACATCAAATGAAAGTAAGCGTTTACTCTGGTTTAAAAGTACCTTTATGTCAATTGAAAATAATGTCCTTATAATGTGACCACTTACCTGGACGTCCTGAGGCATGTTGTATACTTCGGCATCCAATAGGACTGTGCAGGCACTGAATGGAAGCGTCTGATTGGCTAGTGTTCTTGCAGCACGGTAATGAACTCTCAAAACCTCCTGCTCATTGGATACAATCAGCTTTTCCTGAAAGAGCAAAAACCTCAGACATTCAATCAAGTCATCTTTATTGCAACCAAAAAGCAGCAACCTAAAGCTAAAACAATTTATATATATATTTATTTATTTAACAATTCTTAAATATAAAAGGAGCTCAATGAGTTGACGTAATTTCCACTAAAACAGGAAGACAGGCCGGGATATATTGACCAGCTCCTTCCCTTTTAAAAAATAGCCAGTTGCATTTCGTTTATATCACTTACAGATCACATTAAGGCTTTCACATTCATACTGAAAGCCAAAAAACCTACATTTTGATTTAATGAGGACTTTAAGACTTTTTCTCACAAATACTCTGCAGTCCCATCATGAACCCCTAGGGTGTGTTACCCTTTGGTTCAGGAAACTTTGAACTAGAGATTGATGTTCAGTAAATACAATATAGTTTACGGTTTCCATTTACCCTTTCAATGCTGTGCTGCAGTCTTAGTTTCATCCGCACCACCTCTTGCTGTTTGAACATCTCCTTCAGTGGTTCAGGTAGAGAGGGAGGTGGCGTTATCTACAAGAGCAAACAGTATGGTGAGATTTCAGTTTCGTTTTATTGAGTAAAAATGTGTTCCAATCATGACTTTCACAGAATGGAAGTGGTGACCAGCTTACCGTTGGGATGCAGAGCTTGCTGAGAGGGTTTCCATCCAGCAGATAGGACCCATTGAATGTCACATACTCGTCATAGTACTGAGGTGCTTGAGGAATGACACTACAAAGCACTTTCCTCTTCTCCTCAATCTTCTTGCGAATGTGCAAGTACTCATAATATGGGTTTGCTCTCTCGGTCTGGTAAGGCTGGATCTCTTCAAGCTTCAATGCATCTACAATTGCAGCTAAGGACTGTTGCGCCTTTTCTTTGACCTGCTGAGCCGTAAGGTTCATTTGGGTGGGAGCTGAAACCCTATGCATCTTTCGTTTCCTTGGATGGGTCACCTGTATATCAGCTTCTTCATCAAGGAGTCGGACTTTGGCTCTGGCCCCAGATGTATCTGAATCTCTGTCCACGATAGATATCGGGGAGGAACTTCCTGAGGTCGCTCCACTGGGCAGCTCTGCCTGATGATCAGGCTGGACAGTAGCACTGCTCTGACCCTGATCTACATTGGTCTGAAGGTCAGATTTCACAGGCTTCTCCTCAACAGCAAGTTGGTCTGATGTCTCTGCATCAGCCTTACTTTCAGATACAGCTTGTGTCGTTGCACCTTCTTCTGAGGACAGGACTTTCGCACCATCCATTTCTGTGATTCGGTTCTTGTCCGAAACATCTTCAGACAGCTCCATGGGGTCTTCAGGTACCCTTTCTGGACTGGCACAGCGAGACACGTTTGTCACTGAAGCTGCATGAAAGCCTTGCTCGTGTTTCTCTGGCTGAGCATCAACTGTAACCAATGGCTCACTGGAGAAATTTGAGATACTTTCATCTTGCACACTTGCATCACCCTTTTCGGTATCTTCTTGGACACTGGTTGTTCTCAGCAGTGGTTTAGTAGTTTCTTCAGAGCTGGATTTACATGAACCAATAGATGGACTTTGAGTGCTTGTCCAACTTGTTTTGGTGATGTTTTCCCCACTCTTTTCCACTTTGTTCTCAGAAACAACTAAGGGTTTCTCTCTTTGCTCTGGCCTCAAACTAGAGTCTGCTGTCAATGTCTGTTCGCTACTGGAAATGGAGCCAGTTTCCCATTGCTGGCTACTAGAATGCAAAGGTGAACTGGCTTCAGATGGATTTTGTGTGTGAGAAGACTGAAATGATGCAACTTGTGATGCAACAGCTAGTGAAGACTCCTTGTTTGATCCCTCCGTCATTACGGCACCAGGGACATCAAGCTGACCCAGACTTGCATGCTCTATTTGACTACTAGTGTTGCAAGACCTGCTTTTCTCTTGCAAATGGGTCTGAAACACACTGTTAGCCTGTTTGAGGCTACCTAAGTCTTTTGCACTAGACTCTCGGAAGTTTGGTGAAGGTTGAACTTGACAAATGGGAGTGACACCTTCACCTTCATTACTAGTCAGACTTTCGCTTTCTGGAAGAGCACTAGTAAGACTTTGACTGCTCTGATTTTCCTGAACAGGAGACATGCTAATGTCAGTTGAATGAACCGCAGCTTGCTCGCTGCTTGGTTGGGAAACAATACTGATTATTTGAGACTCTTCTGTCGTTCTTGTTTCAGCTGGTGACACCTTGGCTTCTTCATCCAAAATAGCCCTTAAGCATGGGGAGGCATGCCTGCTTGATAATGGTGTGCGATTGCAGAGAGCAGTTTCGGGAAGACTGCCGGTATCTTTATCGTGAACAGTAGGTGATCTGGAGGACTGCAAAATGAGGGAAGACTGCAGGAAAGGTGGCTGGGAATCTGAAGCTTCCATGTTCATGTCAGAATCATATTCAGTTGGTTTAGGTGTCAATATGGTTGCATGACAGGAATCTTCTGAACTTGCCACAGAAATCATGGATACTGATCTTGACATAAGTCCAGATTTTTCACTCTCTGGTCTTGGAGATCGATTAAGACTGTTTTCAATTACTGGACCATTCTTCCCCAAGGTTTTCGCATCTACTGAGAGCGTTCTTCCACTGGTGGCATCTTTCAAGATCTTCTCGCGGTGCCCATCTGGTGCTTCGGAGCTCTTTGACCGAGTTAGTTCCTTGGTTAGACAAGGCTCACTGGACGTTTTTGTTTTTTCCTTGCTCTTCTGTTGTTTCACAGGGTCAGTTCCGGGACGCTGCTTTAGCCGCTCCCTTTCCTTCTGCTTGATTTTCTCTAAGTGCTTCCTATGCCACTGTTCAATTTCCTGGTCCTTGAGACTGAGCATGCGTTCAAAGCTGGTCTTCATGAGGTCATCGTTCACCAACCTCTTTTCTTTGGGACGGGTATCCTTTAGAGTGGGTGCAACCTTAGATTTGGAGTCCACTTCACTTGGTTTCGTCTTGCTAATTTTGCCATCCCTGTTCAGCTGGGATCGATCTTTTTCCTTTTCCTTGTGTCTGTCTCGCTCGCGGTCCCGATGCCTTTCAGACTCCCGGTCCCTCTCTCTTCTATCTCTGTCTTTCTCTGGAGGCTTGGTTGCCTCTTCTTTTGATTTAGATGAAACAACCTTATTGTTCTCACAAACGTAGCCTTTCTTCTCTTCCAATAACAACTTTAGATTGGAGTAGGATGAGGAAGAGGGGGTGGTCTCTTTTGACTTCTCTTTTTTCCTCTTGTCAGAATCTTTGTCCCTCTTGTCAGAATCTTTTTCCCGTTCTTTTTCTTTACTGCGGTCAGATTTTCCATGATCAGTGGTTTTCTCGGGGGCTTTTCCTTTCTTTTCAGAACTTGTCTTATCTTTGTCTTTGTGGTCACCAGAAGAGTGCTCTTTCTCAGATCTTTTGTCAAGCTTGTCCTTATTCTTCTTGCTCTCTTCATGCTTTTTCATCAAAGACGTTGCTTTGAGCTTTTCACTCTCTTTATGGCTCTTATCATTGGGTGAATGTGAAATATTTGTTAATTTCTCCTTTTCTTTCCATCGATCTGTAGAGTTGTGAAGTTCAGGCTTGTCAGTTAAATGTTCAGATTTGACTTTCTTGTCTTTATCTGCATGTTTCTTGTCAGACTTTTCAGATTCCCGATCCTTTGTTGGTGGTCGCTTATCAGTTTTCTCACGAGAGTTCTTCTCTGGAGACTCCAGCTGATCTTGGTCTGCTGAATTGACAGTAATTGGTTTATCATCTACTTCTTCTTTGACTCCTGAACTGTGCAGTGAGCTGTCAGGAATTCGGCCAGAGCCAAGACCCTCAGTCCGGTCATCAACTTCATCTCCTTTTCCGTCCTTTCCACGCTCTTCTTTAAGGGGCACATCTTTTTTCTCTTTTTTAATGGTCTTGTCCTTTTCTCGCTCCTCTTTTGGCCTCCTGTCCTTGCTGCTGCTACTGCTTGAATGTTTCTCTTTTGACGCCCCTCGTTCCTCTTTAACAGGTGAGGAGTCTGAGGACTTCACAGGAGATCCGCCAGCAAGCATTTCACATTTGCCTGAGAGATCTTCGTTTTCATCACTTTTGAAGAAGTTCTCCTTCCAAAACTCCCGATCAAACTCCATGTTCCTATGTCCGTCCTTGCGTGGCTCCTTCTGCCGGTGGCGATTCCTCTCGGCCTCATACTCCTTCCTGTACTTTTCCTTTTCCTTGTGTTTCAGCTTGTGCTTTTTTACAACTTTCCCATCTTTGTCAGTCTTCCTGAAGACCGCCTCAGAACTGTCTATACTGTTGCTTAGACTACTGTCTTTGAAAGGACTGGAACTGCCATCATCTCTGTCCAAGTTAAGCTCCTTGTGGTGATGCTTGCTCTTCTCCTTGTGCTTGCAGCTCTTACTGCTAGAACCTTCTGTGCAGAAGTCAGACTCTGTGTAGTGGTTGTATTTGACGCTGTCCCCTGGACAGGATCCATCACCAATAGAAACACAAGTCTTAGCGTTCTCCTGTTTCAGTGGGGTTGTCTGTTTGTCAGTTTGGCTGTGGTTCAGCTTTGGGGACTTGACTACAGACAGGTGAAAGAGGTGGACCGATGTGTCATCCTTTGCACTGAACGACATTTTGAATGAATCCTCTTCCCTGACGCCCTTGTCAGAATTGTCAGACACAGTCGCCGAAGAAAAGAGAATGGACTTGCTGTTCTCTTTCCCTTCTTCTCGGACTTCCTGGTTCTCCTTGTTTTTGCTTTGGCTTTTGTTCTTTTTCTTCTGTTTACCTTTCTCTTTTGGCTCCACTGACGTAAGAGTCAAGCTTTCTTTCTTCGATCTACTGTCTGTTTTGTGACCATCCACACTGGCCGACCTGGTAGGCGAGCTCCTTCTTTCTGTCGGCACCTCGGCTTCATCGCTCGAACTGTCTGAACTGCAGTAGGCGAGTCTCACCTTTGTTTTTTCAGACTTGCACACCGGCGTTGACTGGTCGCTTTTGCTGCCTTGTTTGGAAGCATAGTGGTTCCTTTCCTTCTCCTCCTTCTCCTTTTGCCTTAGCTCTCGCCTTAAGATGTGTCGGTCATTAAGTGCCTTACTGAGGTCCTCCTCCTCTTCCTCATCCTTGAACTCGTATTCATCCAGCCCTGACATGGATGATGAGGCCTTCACTGTTGTCGATTTACTGTCAGAGTCCTTTTCAGCATCCGAGTACTCCATGTTCTCGTCTACACTGGATGGATTCACCGACGGTGGGTCCTCTGATTCTGTGACATGCCAAATAATGGAAAAAGGGAATTAATAAAATGCTATTAAATAGGGCTATTAAATAAAAAGGCTCAACCAACATTTTTAAACCAATTAAATTAAGTACTTAACAAAATGAAATAATTCATATTTGACGTAATCAATAGAATAAAAAAAAATACTTAAGACTCAACTTAAGACTAATAATTCTCTAGGACTTCAAATAGAGAAAAAAATTCTCTGAATTTTGCATCAATGTTCAGAAAAAAGTCTTGACTTTTTGTCAGTCCGTTTTGTATTGAATGGGCATTTGCAGAAAGATTAAAAACGAATGAAACTAATGAAAACGGCCTTAAAACTAATGAATCATTTAATTAATGATCAAAGAAATTCCTGTAGTTAACACAGTAGAGCATGGCATTAGCACCGGCAAGGTCATAGGATCGATTCCAAGAGAATGCATGAACTGAAAAAAATGTATAGCTTGAACTCAAAGACTTTGTATAAAAGCACCTGACAAAAATGCAAAGATGTAATATTACACAAAATATATGCAAGGTATAGAAATAAATGTTCCTCCAAATGGATTAATAAAACTAATCTAGAGAACATAAAAAACTATTTCGAAAACGTATTTGATTGACTTGGACTCTTTGTAAGAGATTGGTCAGCATGTCTGATAGCATGCTGCAAATGTTGACAGTGCTTGTATTAAACCCAGAAGAAAAGAAAAGTTCAAAAGAAATGCCAATAGCAACAGCACTGGCAAATCTCCTGCCAACGTCTCTGTACCTGAAGAGCTCTCTTCTGGTTCTGAGAGTGGGATCTCTCCCTTGAGTAATTGCTCAAGCTCCTGAGAGTCAGCAACATCAACCGGTCTCTCCCCTCTCTTGTTGGCCTGGAAGGCATTGCCTCCATGACGCAAGAGCAGCTTCACAATCTATGAAAGTTTGGCAAAACATGACAATGTACACAGGTGAATCAGATTATCTGAAAGATTCACAATTGCTAGCAGATATTTGTCCATTTTGAGTGTATCGTCCTCAGTCAATAAATGTGTTTAATAAAAGTGTGCTGCAAGTGTCACCAATAAAAATCCATGTAGGTTGATCAGTAGCTGAAAATGTCATCATTTAAAGTAAAAACTCACATCTTTGTGCCCGCTGCTGGAGGCGTCATGAAGCGGAGTGTCATCGTCCAATCCTTGCGTGTTCACTTCCGCTCCTGCACCAATCAGAACCTTCGCCACATCATAGTAACCAAGGTTACAAGCTTCATGGAGAGGCGTCCAACCTGAAGAAAAGAACAAACCAGTTTGAGCTCATGAGAATCTACAACTGGAAGGAAAAATGGAAAACTGTTTAATACTATAAAGCCTACAGTATTATATTTGATAGGGAAATCCAAGGCTTCATTACTCCTGAACTGTTACAAAGTAATGAAGTAATTACATGATAAGATGATTAATTCCATAAAACACAAAAATAAATGACAGACAGTTCATAAAATACAGTCTCACCTGCAAAATCTTTGACATTTACATCTGCTCCAAGGCCGATGAGTTCCTTCACCTGCTTGACGTCCCCTCTGATGGCGGCCATATGAAGAGGAGTCTCCCCTCTCTCATTTCGTTTGTTCACTTTGTCTTTCTGTCGTGAGGATGAGCTGCTAGCGATCTTCTTCTGCACCGCCGGAGACTGAGAGGGGTGGCTCGGTGTGGTATCTGAGATTACAAACCGATTAACCAGAATGCCAAGGTTATGCAGTTTATCTGAATTGTCAATCTGACCTGACTAGACCACAAAAGAAAGCAAGTGCTTTAACAAACAATTATATCATAACTCACTGATCATAAATAAACTGGTGGCTGTGGGTGAGAGAGAGTCACTGACTAAAACTTAAATGAATAAAAAAACATTTTCAATAATTGAAATAAAGCTAAAATAAAATAAACTATAAATATTTGATGAAAAACTAGCAACTGAAATAAAATAGTGAAAAAAAAGTTGAAATACTAAAACAAAATTAAAGTTAAATAGAAATATTTTTTCAAAATTGCAAAAGCATATAACAAAACTATAATAATAATAATAAACTTTTTATATAGAATTTTACAAAATTCTGCAAAATTCCAGGAATTTTCAAGGCTGGAAACTTTCCATGGGAATATATGGGAATGAATGAGAATAAACAGGGAATTTGCAAAATTGCAGGTTAGATTATAACAGGGAACTTAAATGTAGTTGAAAAAAACATCTTGCAGCATAATCTTAGTTAAAACACCCATATTTAATGCAATTTCAGTTGAATTTTTACCCTGCACATTCCTCAGTTGTGCTGCTTAATATTCTTTTGGAATCTGTGATACTTTTTTCAGGATTCTTTGATTTATAAAAAGTTAAAGAACAGCATTTATTCAAAATAGAAATCATTTACAACAATATACACTACTGTTCAAAATTTTGGGGTCAGTTTTTGAAAGAAATGAATACTTTCATTCAGCACGGACGTGTAAAATTGATAAAAAGTGATATTAAAGGCTTAATTTGTTAGAAAAGATTTCTATTTTAAATAAATGCTGTTCTTTTTAACTTTTTATTCATCAATGAATCCTGAAAAAATTATCACAGGATCCCCCCCAAAAAAATATATTAAGCAGCACTCTAACTGTTTCCAATATTAATAATAACTGAGTATCAAATCAGCATATTAGAATGATTTCTGAAGGATCATGTGACACTGAAATACATTACACACGCATAACAATTCCTGCAATAAAAATATATTTTACATATTTACTAAATTAGAATTAATTGGATGCAAAAAATAAATAACTGCCATTTCATGTTATTATGACCAAACAAAATGTTTATATTTATGTTTGTGTATGATACATTTTATATAAAATTTATATAGAAATATTTATAAATTTCCCAAAATTCCAATTAATTCCCATAAATTCCTGTTAAGTTTCCAAATTGGAATATTTCCAAAATTCCCCAGGTTAAGTTCCTGTGGAAAGTTTCCACCCCTTTGCAACCCTAGTAAAACCAACCTTGACAATACAAACATTACAAAACAATAAGCATACATAAAAACAATAAATAAACATTCATATCACAATCAACTAAAAGTCAGAGTAAAAAATTTCCAAAAAAATCAGGTCAGATTTAAAAATACCAAGTGACTGTGCCTTACAAATTTCAAACTACTAAAACAAGCTAAAATGAAAACTGGAAATATAAAAATGTACCTAATTCAGAATATTAGTACATACTGTAATAGTATATAAATAATACTAAAATAACACTAGTGAGACATTATTGTAATAAATACTGAAAACATTTATACACTCCATATAAATATCCATATAATTTTTGAGTAAATATTGGCTTTTGACATGAACAAATAAAATTCAGGGGATACGTCGAACAGTCTATTAATGAAAATGAAAACAGTGCAAAAGGTGAAAAAACACTCTGTGTTCATCAATTCCTACCTGGACTGTTATCTCTCGCCGTCATCTGCATGACAAGTGCCATTTGCTTTCGTTCTGATAAAGGGTAGCCGAACAAAATGTTCACAGGGGTCGACTTCTTAGTCCCCGGCTCCTTCTTAACTTTCTTCTTATCTGGAACATCTTTGTCTGCAGCAAACATGAAAAAGGATGAAAAGAGCATGAGCACAGCTTTCCTCTTGCATTCATGCATCTCAGTGTCTGAAAACGTCAACGTCAACGTCTGATGCAATTTATGCCCTTTAAACAAACAGCTGGAAGAACTGTAATGGAAACTTTCCGGTCTGAAAGACACATGCATTACCCATCTAACACCGCTCCCATGAGTCTCTGTGCGCTATTGAAAGGCATGCCATTAAAACAGATGCAGCGGTTAAACCCAGAAAGTGTCAGTGTGTGTGCTTCCTTGAACCAAATCGCCTGACAAAAATAAGAAAAGCGAAAGCGAGACGTCTCTGGACATCAAATGATGCAACCAAAAGTAGACTGTCTCTCTGAGAGTGATGCAAAAAGGCTAGCAGACAGACAGGGTCATGCGGTTACGGATACTAGATTCGTTTCAGCCAGCGTTGGACGGAGGGTCAGGCGGAGACAGATTAAGAGAAACAAATAAAGATGGCGCTGGACCGTGATTCGCTTCGGACTGTTTGCAACCGTTGGTGCGACACAGCAAGGGTTTGCCGTGGGGCGACTTTAACGGAGGCAGTTACCTGCGTATATCCTGCAGGGAGGAAGTAATCTCTCTCCCCACACATCGCTCGACTGCCCAGGGTCAGAGTCATCTACAGTGCAGAAGCAGAGAGGCGGGAGGGGGGGGAAGGAGGGGGAGGTTCAGGGTTCGAGAGGTGGATGGGAAGGAAGGGGTGGACGGGAGAGCAGAGCACTGATTACACCCACAGGCTCCGCCCCTCACTCAAATGACAAATCACAGCACAGGATTCAAAGACTCCGCGATGAATATTAAGTACCATAGATGACATGACAAACCTAAATCCATTTCCATCCAAAAAGCAGGACATGAAATTCACATCATAAGCTCCCAAAAGCTTAATTCTGAAATCTTTAATATTTGTTTGTTTATATTAGTGTTGCTATTGTTAACTAAAACTATTAAGATACGTTTTCAGTAACTGAAATAAAATAGAAAACAAATAATATATAGAAAAACTAACATTTATTTTATTTCAATTAGAGGCCAATGCAAAATTTCTAGTTTTTAAGCTTTAGTTTCTAAAATGACTAAAACTGAAATTAATCAAAACTATATAGAAACTAATAAAATATTCAAAATATTGATAAATACTATTGTAGTATATAAATAATACCAAAATAAAACTGGTTTATAGAGTAGGCGATATGAGCAAAATGTTATATATTTTTGGTAATAATCACAATATAGATATTTTTGTAGGAAATTCAACAAAGAATTTGGTAAATATTAAATTAACCATGCCTATTTCTTTATCAATTCAATATTATACAAATTAAAAGGCACTTCATCTCAGATTATTTTTGCCAAGGAAAATATCAGATTTTTCATAACAAATCTGACAAAATCAGGTTTACATTACAAAACACCACAAATATAAAATGTTAGTTTAAATTACTTCATATTTCTTTGTCATTTTCATGTGTAAATAACGTATTGACAGGAGCACGGACATATACTGCATTATAAGGTTAGATATTCGTTAAACTTTCATCTTTGCACAATATAAAGCATAATAGCATGATATGTGATAGTTTTGGTATTCTAAGCATCTTATTATATTCTTATTAGGTCTTGGACAATATTATAATGAATATTACTATCCTAAGTAGTACTTTCCCATTTATCAGCTGCATAGGTAAGAAAAGAAAGTATTAGTATATTTGCCTTCACATGATGCAACTAACTACAGAACTGCGACTAAAAAAAACACAAGGTAAGTAATGACAATATCCGTTTATCATTACTTTGTAATGTTCTGAATTTCTATTTGAGGAGAAATCTATTACGTTTTTGAACGAGACCCAATCTATCACCCATGTATTTGATGAGGCTGGCTTAACTGTTACATAACATCCTAAAAAAATTAAAAAAAAAACTCTAGTACAGCATGTCCAATAAAAACAAGTCCTAAAAGTAACCAGGAGGAGGCGGCAGTGAGGCACAGATACAAGCTACTAGAACATTCACAGTGAATGCAAAACTGACCAGTGTCAGAGTCCCGCTCCTCGTTCCGGGGCGGACTGACGGTGAAGGAGAGCTTCCGTTTCATGGAAGACTTAGACTTCCCCTCTTTCCCCAGGATTTCACTCCGATCCAGCTTCGGAGTTTTGGCAAACGGAGAGATTTTCTCTTTACTCTGAGAGAAAGACAGAGACATACACCTTGAGATTTAATGGAGGAACACTAAAAATAAGATTAAGATTTTTTTTTGAGCTTGTCCAAATAAAATATAAAACTATAAAAACTAAAAAGAGCTACTGCTGACTCTAATGAAATTACTAGCAAGCTGTACATTTTCATGTCCTCATCATATATAAGATACAAAAACACAATTTTAAGATGTAAATTTTAATTAGAACAAAGCTCAAGTCAGATGGTTGATTTCTTTAAAAGTAATAAAATACAAATAAACCTATATTTTCTATGAATATAATAGTTATTAATTAATAACTAGTTTAAATGAATCATTTTTATGATTATTATTACTTAAAAAAAAAAGTTGTTGTTGTTGCAATAATAATAATAATAATAATTTATTTTTAAAAAAGTAACAGAGCTAAAAAAGGAACTGGGTGGAATATTCAGGAATGATCCGACTCACCTTCTTCCCCGCTGTCTTCTCCACCATGGCTCCATCTCGGTCCGATCCCGGTTTGGCCATGGTGCATCTTATGACTAGCTGTGGCAGCTACGGCTCACAGGTTTCATCATGGGCCTGAAACACAAACATACGATCATTACGATGCAAATGAGAACTTGAAAAACTGATACAACACAGTATTTCAGTGATGAAACATTTGACTAAATATGAACACAAATATGAATGTATGACATTGGTAAACATAAAATATCAGCCAATGCTACATTATTTTAATAATGAGCATCTGATACTGGTCTTGAAGCAAATTATATTAACTTAATTCCTAATTTACTATATTTTTCTTCTGTGCTAAGTTTCAGAAGTAACTAACTGGCAGTTAATCAATTTATTTCCTGTATTTGAAACATGTACAATTCCAGATTGGAGTTTTAATGTGAATACTGGAGCCACGGATGCAAAGTAAAGTTAAAAAAAAAAAAAAAATAAATCAAATTAAATCAAATACAACCCCATTTCCAGAAAAGTTGCATTTTGTAATAATGCGATAAAATTAAGAATCTGTAATTTGTTAATTCTCTTGAACCTTCATTTAACTAACAAAAGTACAAATAAAATATTTCCAGTGTTTTCACTGACCAACTTAATTGTATTTTGTAAATATAAAGAAATTTTGCACTCTAAAAAAATCTGGGGCAAAAAAATAAAATAAATAATAAAATAAAATAACGTAAATATTGGCTAAAATAAGTCAGCCAACAATTCTAATTCAATTTGTATACAAGACAATATTGGCCATGGGCAGGTCGACTAATTGTCAGCATTATGATTATTAGAGAATATAGTTTTAGTAGTGAATAAAAACATTTGTGAATGTTCTGAGTAATTTTTATAATGCAAATCCGCTAATGGACTAAGAATAAAAATTTCCCACCAGACACTAAAGCAGAAACGGAACTGGAAGAAAAAACCCAAAACTCTCGTTCAAGAACTAGAGAGACTCAAAAGCTGTGGGTCCAAAAATACATTTAAGACAATCTGTCAATGTTATCCTCAGGGTACGGAAAACAACTGTGAGGCGGCAACAATCAATCACCTCCAAAATCTCAGATCTGAAAGTCAAGTCAGGAATAGTTCGGCAGTTCGAGACCCTGTTTGACATGTCAATTCAAAACGTACTGAAAGCACAAAAGTCTACTGAAATACAAGAAACCCTCCAGAAACACATTCTAATGGTTCTTAAACAACATGACCAATAAACAAACATCCTGGCTGCTTGAACAAAAATACAACTCAGTAAAACCCACAAAGGTAAAACGCAGTCTAATGAGAGGGGTGTGTGTGAGCATGTGAGCTTTATTTTCCTGTTTCAGAGGTCATTCAGTGGGAACAGGGCTTATGTTCGTCCGCTTCAATCCTTGACTGATTACAGCTCATGTGTGTCACACCAGCATTACAAAATATCTGCAGCTGCATCGCAAAAAACGTCACAAACATGCTGCACATGATGTCTGACAGAGATTAACTAGTACTGTGGTGGTACCATAGTATTTGAGGGTGGTACCACACTATAGCACTCTGATTTATATCATTTATATCTGTATGGAAGGTGATTCAGCTCAAAAAAGACATACATTTGTCATGTTTCAATCTTGATATTTTATAAAATAAATAAATCAACATGTTATTCAGTTTGTTGTTCACTAAAAGATGACAAGAATGAATATTTGAATATTTATTTAATCATTTATTTATATGCACTAATTTAACAATACATAGTAATATTACATAGTACATAGCAATGAACAGCAATATTTACCTAATTTATATATATATATATATATATATATATATATATGAGGAAATAATCTATTTTTCATTAGCTTTAATTTATTGGCCAGATTTTCTTATTGGGCAGATAACAGTAACATTAAAAATGAACATATACTGGCTGGTACCGATAAGGTAGCCGAAACATCGATATATACGCAAAATAATTATATATAGCTGCATTGAAGTCATATATGAGTTGACCAAATCTTATGCATCTCCACTGTTGCTTTATGACTACAGTAAACCATGTGTCTGTATATGTTTTTGCATCAACACCATCTAAAGAGACTAAAGAACAAGGAGGAGTTTACACATCAAAACAAGCTGAGCACAAACCAGCAGCTGAGCACAAGGCCTTCAGTGCTTCATCTTTATGTTCGTTCTGCTATTTCTCAAAACAACAAATGAGAAAGTCAGCTATTAGAGAGCATCTGACACTGGCGACCGGGTCTCTTCTGGATGAAAAGCAAATCAGCAGAGACCCACAGACCTAAACAATACCTTCCCCAGATAGACTCGCCCTCCCTGCCGTGATGCAAGCAGATGACACGGAGCAGAGGCTCCTGGGAAAGAACATTTCCACGACACCTGACACCCAGTGGGACAGAGTTAAAACTAGCTGAGTCACTCCCTCTGAGAAAGAGGAGGCGGTGAGGAGAAAAGAGCTGAACCATCCGTGTGCATCATCAGTGTGGGACAAATGTGTTACAACTACACCACAAGATTTCCTGCTCTCAGTGTGACAGCTTTATAACTGTGCCACACAGCCTCTTTAAGCCCAATAATCCATCCGTCTCTGAAGTTTCACTCTCTGCTAACAAGTTATAACGGGACTAGTTTGCTAGTATGCAAGTTTAAATCATGCTCAAACCAAAGCCAATGAGAGTTGCAGGGCTGAAACATTTCAGACGAGTGAATTTCATTTGTTTATGCATTTTTTTAATATGATCTTGATAAAATGACTGCGTGCGACTGTGAAAAAGTATTTAGGAGCACCAGTGCCACTGACTGACCCGATCAGGCCTGGTTCTACAGGGGTGCTAGAAGGTGCACCCTCAGTTGAAACTAATAACAGTATACTGGCCAAACAGATTTTGAAAACACGCCAGTGCGTATTTGTGTTTGCGCTCTGGAGAGGGTAGAGAGAGAACAGGCTTTTGCAGTGTTGAGAACTGTAGCCAATCACAGACTTATCTGTTGATTTCTTGAACACAATGGCCAATCAGAGGCGTTTAAAGGTGCCCTAGAATCAAAAATTTAATTTACCTCGGCATAGTTGAATAACAAGAGTTCAGTACATGGAAAAGACATACATTGAGTTTTAAACTCCATTGCTTCCTCCTTCTTATGTAAATCTCATTTGTTTAAAAGACCTCCAGGAAACAGACGAATCTCAACATAACACCGACTGTTACATAACAGTCGGGATCATTAATATGTATGACCCCAATATTTGCATATGCCAGCCCATGTTCAAGGCATTACACAAGGGCAGCCAGTATTAACGTCTGGATCTGTGCACAGCTGAATCATCAGACTAGGTAAGCAAGCAAGAACAATAGCGAAAAATGGCAGATGGAGCGATAATAACTGACATGATCTATGATATCATGATATTTTTAGTGATATTTGTAAATTGTCTTTCTAAATGTTTCATTAGCATGTTGCTAATGTACTGTTAAATGTGGTTAAAGTTACCATCGTTTCTTACTGTATTCGCAGAGACAAGAGCCGTCGATATTTTCATTTTTAAACACTTGCAGTCTGTATAATTCATAAACACAACTTCATTCTTTATAAATCTCTCAAACAGTGTGTAATGTTAGCTTTACCCACGGAGCATAGCCTCAAACTCATTCAGAATCAAATGTAAACATCCAAATAAATACTATACTCACATGATCCGACGCATGCATGCAGTATGCATGACGAACATCTTGTAAAGATCCATTTGAGGGTTATATTAGCTGTGTGAACTTTGTTTATGCACTGTATAACTGCACTTATAGTCGAGAGCTCGGGGGGGCAGGGAGCGAGAGATTTAAAGGGGCCGCGCAGCCTGAATCGGTGCATAGTTAATGATGCCCCAAAATAGGCAGTTAAAAAAATTTATTAAAAAAAATCTATGGGGTATTTTGAGCTGAAACTTCACAGACACATTCAGGAGACACCTTAGACTTATATTACATATTTTGAAAAGACGTTCTACGGCACCTTTAAGTTAAACTCTTTGTTTAGTGCCAAGTTATGGAAGCTCGCGAATCCTCTCATTATAACAAACAAAGTACAGACTCTATGTAAATAAGAGATTCATTGTGCAGTGTAGACAGCTTCATTGATTATAATGGAAGTTTGTGAGATCGCGACGAACTGAGATGAGTGACAGCTTTATAATGATTATAAAAGGAGTTTGCAAATGTAATATTGATTTTATACAACAATGCAATGAACAAAGTTAACATAAAGTGACTTACATTTTAGGAACAGTTTTGTCAGAATTTGCTCCATTTTGTCAACAAAAATAGTTCCAAACAAAATCACAGCTGAACCGCTGCTCACCTCCAAGCAAACACCAGTGTTTTGTTTATGAATGAATCTGCATTTTCAAACTAATCTATTGAGTCAATGATTCAATGACTCATTCATATAGACAGTTGCTTGCTTTGTCCATTAATGAATCAGCCATTTGAATGAATTGATTGAATGAATGATTCAGTGACAAAGACAGTGACTTGTCGCCCCCTACTGGCGCTTTTCATTTTTAAAGTATAATTTCAGTTATTTAAATCATTTAATATTTCTATATTCAAACCTTTCTATTTAAAACAATCTCCTAACATTTTATCATGAATTTAAAAGTGCAATATGTAAGATTTCTGTCTGCTAGAGGTCGCTAGAGGCCTATACAAAACAAAGGCGTAGCTTGATGACGCCAAGTTTGAGCGCGGAATCTTGGGACATGTGGTCTCCATTTCACAGTCGGTGGAAACAATCAGGATAGGACTCGGGAAGAAATCATGTTCATGGATGTGATTATCAACGTTACTGTAGTATGAAGCAGAGCAGGAGCGAGTGTTGTGGAGCCGAACGAGGAGCTGGAGCGATTGATCAACACACGCCTCACGAGCAGCGGGACTTTTATTATGACACAGTCGCTGGTGCCGCTTCTGCTTTTCCGGTCATGAGTATGAGGTAATGCAGCTCTGTTTATCATATTAGATACATTTGAGAGTGTTGAAATGGTGTTGTAACGTTACTCTGTGCATTCGCTCGGTAGCTGCTGTGAGACACTGTTACACACTGCAGTAAGATAGATCGATTTTAGAATATCATATTAAATTCTGGATGGCTTGTGTTGATAAATGCAATTAATTTTAAAACGTATTGTATGATGGAGAAAATGCTGTATTACTGTTACTAAAAATAAAGCTGCATCTGATTATGCTATATTAGCTACTTGACAAAATAGTGTTTTTCTCTGAGGCATGGTAAAGCATGGTACTCGCAAAAAAAATCAAGAAAATTAGATTTAAACAATAAAACTAAATGTGTTGAGCTATATGACAACAATTAGTTTTCTGTCTATAAACGTAACCCAACAGTTGGTCCCTTGTCTATTAAAACATGTAATATATTAAAGCGTCTCACACGTTCCGGAGCCTTGGTTAAAATTGAAATTTTCTCACGATTTACAAATAGTTGGAAACATTTGGGATGTTGTAAGTACTCAAGTGAACAAACTATATAAACACTGGCCTAGTAGTTTTTGGATATTTTACTGCAAAAATCTTACATATTGCACCTTTAAATGCATTAATGCCACTTCTGAGCCTCATTAAACAGTCTGTAAATATACCTAAATGCCACCTTTTTGTTTTTCTGTGCCACCTCTGCAGTGCAAAGATGAATTCTGTTGATCCGTATTTCATTTGATTGTTAACTTATTCTTCTTGATCGTGTCTTATTATTCTAACACAAAAGAAATCATGAATTTGACATAAAAGATGACACATTTAATAAGGTTAGAAAAAAAAAGCCCTGGCAAGTCATTTTAAGGAGTAATGGGAAGGTTAATTTCTGTCATTGATCAGTAGCAGCTCCTAAATTTTTCACTGTGCTCCTAATTTTTTTTAAATAAAAGAAATGTAAGCATAGAGCCCTGATGCATGGCACATTATTCATGCGTGCCGATAATTTAAACGTTTATCATTTGAGTAATCTATAGATCTAAATCTATAGATCTAAATCAGTTTCCATTTAGCTGCATTTTTTACATTAAATTATAAATATAAAGGCCTAACAGTGCACCCTAATGACCAACTGACGAGCACTTACTGAAAAGTAAACACATTAATTCAAGGATCACCTTTTAAAATGGGCCTTAATTATAGCAAATGAATGTAAAAGTGCTTCACACCGTGCAATATTAGAAGTAGCACTCAAAATCAACATTTAAGACTCTCAAACACATAAATATTAACCAATAAACATAATATAATACCATATTAACAACAAAGTTGTTTAAAAAGGCAGCATACATTATTATCCTGCATTTGAAATAACGTGCACTGAAGAGGCTGCATTAGACAGTTACTTTTACTTCTTGTGTATTTTCCCAAAGCAAAACTATACTAAAGTCATCACCTTCCCATGTCTAACATCATCCGTTTGAGATTTCACCCAACTCCACAGCGGAACCCAAAAATGAAAAATTCAACACCAGGAAACAGTGTTCATTGTTTAGTGTGCACTCTAGGTAGTCGTCAACATTAATATTTCATGGGTTTATTCCTTCTGAAGTCCTTTGTTATCATGAAATCCCTCACATTCACAGGCCTAGCCTAGCATCACGGAGAGACGTCAAACACTCCAAGGAGGCAAAGACAGCTTTCTGCCCCAGAAACGAACTCCGCAGTCACAATTACAATATGTTGTTTACATCACCCGAGTCACAAATAACAAATCAAGGTTATTCTGGAAGTACACGGATGGAGGATTGTACCAGTGCATGCAAACTGCCAACTATTTCAGTGAACTTTGGGGAGGCAAATTACTAGGTTTATTCCTGCCTCCGAGACACGAGACGAAGGCAAAAACAGGCACACAGAAAGACAGGGGCTGGAGCCAGTGAATGGAAACACAAACACAGCGCTCGAAACCCTCCAGCGTGTGACCTCGGACTGCCGTCTCTACTGGGACACCGGCAGTGGAACGACTGACAGGGCTGATTTATTCTCCCACCAGCCCGACCAACAAACCACCCAGTGTGGCATCACCACGTCTACAACTGCACAGGGCAGCATTACGGCTTTGTGTGTCCTCTTGACCCCGACACGGACAAATAAACTACAGGAACGGCTTTAGAAAAGGGGAAAAAGGGAAGAAGAAAGAATATTATACACTGGATTATTCCAATATTGGATATCGTTTTAATTCTATATTAATGTGGTAAGTCAAGGATCAAGGATCACATATTTCACTCGCATTTGGAATTAAAAAAGATCTGTACGAAGTTTAAAATGTATTTAGGTGCATGTGTATGAATACAAAGAGTCCCCACAGGTCCTTAAAAAGTCTTTAAAAAAATGTAGTTTTATGAAATTTAATGCCATATATATTAAATATCTTTAATGGTATAGCAAACGTTTTAAGTTTATATACGAGTCAAAATATTGTCATATTTTTTCCCTGGTATTTTGGTTACACAATAAACTGTATCTGGCATTTAATTCAACGTAAACTCTTGTAGATTTTGTCTGAGCCGCAAAGTCACCAGAAGGAAAAACTAAGAACATTATTTAACACATAATATTCAAAATATACATTTTACAAGTATCGGCACAATTTAAGGGCCTATAAATAATATCACCATTAAATATATTATTTCAAAAACTTATTTCTTGTATTCTAGTAAATGTCTACTGGTATTTGTAGATGTATGTGCATGTTGCTTTTTACGTGCAAATAGTGTAAATCAGTCCTGTCCGCTGATATCTGTGCAAATATATTTACAGTACAGCAGTTGAAGATCTGAACGTAATCCAGCAGCACAGTGCTAAACAAACAACAGGAAACTGCAATCAAATCTTTAGAGGTAAACTGTTTACCAATGGCCAAATATTCTTTAAACGGAGAAACATTGAGTCACAAAACCTGACAGAAGTCAAGACAAATCAGAGCAGAGGCAATGCGTGCCACTTCCTTGGTGGCCATGAACATTAAGGCCAGGAAGGTGCAAACATGAATGAGAAATAAAGGACGACTGATATATTGTTTTTACCATTTAATTGGCACAGCCAAGGTGTAGTATGCATCATAATTTGATGTAATCAAGGTACAACAAGACAACCATTTAAGACAATGTTTGCCGACATGTTTAGAGGACGACATTAACTGTTTGAAATGCTTACAGCACCCGTTACAACCACATGTTCTTGCGTTGCATTATGAAATTAATTGCAGTCTGACGCATTTTGAAATGCAACAGTACAAAAATAAGTTTGAGATAAGATACAAAACTTATAATGAAATTTTTTTCATTCACTCGCCTTTCCAAACGTGCACAACTTACTTTCTCCTGTGGAACACAAAAGAAAATATTTAGAAAAATGTCTCTTTGGTCTATACCAGGGTTGCCAGGTTTTCACAACAAAACCCACCCAATTGCTAATCAAAACTAGCCCAATCGCATTTTAACAGGGTCCCCTGGTAAAAAATTATGTTCCGGGGCGTAAAATCTGTGTTTTTGGGCAGGGTTCACCTGGTAAAATTCGTATTTCAGGGGCTAGATATCATGTTATTTGGGGTCGCTTCAACCCAGGGACATGAAAAACAACCCACAGCAACGGTGTTAAAGTAGCCCAATTCCATGGGAAAACCAAGGACTTGGCAACACTGGTCTATACAATGAAAGTCAATGGGGACCAGTATCAGTAGCTCGTTTACATGCAACCAAATAATCCATTAGCAATTGGATTGATGGCTAAATCTAACTAAAATGCCTTCATGTAAACACCTAAACTGATTTGATTCGACCTGAACAAAATTTGATTGGAAGGGGTGGTGTAGAACTGAAACAACCCAATAGTGGAAAAAAAACGTGTAAACACTTGAATGGCACTATTTTATCAATCAGAAATAAAAAATAAAAAAACGTGCATGTGTAGCGCCGTGATGCGCATGTTCACTTCATCTTATGAACGTGCATATGTCTATTTATGTCTTACAAAATGGTCATTGGAGGAGACCGCTCTTCTGACACACTTCAGCTTGGATTTTAGATACGACATTAAGGTCAAAACAACAATTATACTCAAGGTAGCTCCGGTGACATTATCACGGTGGCTTTCTCCGGTTCTGGATGTGCCGGTTGGGAACTGTTTTTTGTTTTTTTTTGCAATATATGTAATGCATATGTAAACGATTATGTGAATCAGATAGATAGAAACTTCAGAATCTGCAAATCAGATTGGATTCCTTCCAATTGAGGAAAATTTGTGGATGTAAACAGTAATTTTCCGCTGAACTTTCCCTTTAAATTTGCTAGAACATCAAAGACAAAAAGAACATGATGTGCTAGAAAATTCAAATCACTTAGGGTGACTCGACTATAGCTACTAAAAAAATCTTTGAAATGGACAGTGTTAAGTTTCTGCCAGTTCCCGTATGACGCCGTACACATGCATATGGTAGATATTATCAGCAGAGTCCAAAATCCCAAAACCCTTTATGCTCACATCTGCTATTTCTACAAAAAGAAAAATACCCCTGGACCAATTTTTTTTAATAATAAAGGTGCTGCTACAGCATGCTCTGCAGTCTGCTATTCAACCTCTGCAATGCATCACAAGACAATATCCCTAAAAAAAAAAAAAAAATCTTGAAACGCAGTAGTGCATTTCTAATATAACCATCGCATGTTATAAACGGCTTCATTTTAACACGACCCCATAGGTACAATACAGCAGCACCTTACTTGATTAATTGCTTTTATAAAAACGCATATTAAAAATAATAACGGCACAAAAATTCATTAAAGAGTTATTTTATTAAGCAAATTCATTAACAGGCCTCAGTACTCAAGAGGGCAATAGAGTTTCCTTTAGATGTCTGTGTCATTAAATTGGATATGCTATTATTCAGGTATCTACCTAAAAACAGAACATTAGTTTTACTAATTGAAACTAACTGGCTCAGAAGGATTCTGCTCAAATTACTGCTCTGAAAGATAAAAGTGAATGTAGAAGATACTACCTGCTAGTGCCCTTTGCAGCAATACTAAGAATGCAATGCATGCAAACTTGAAATATCTTTTAAGTGGTTAATTTGTTTACATTGTGGATTCCTGCCAATTATAAGCGACAGGTAAGTCACTGATAATGAATTTTATTGACAACACGGGCTATATTTTATTAGAGCTCCTGCTGCATGTGACATTTTAATGACGATACAGAGCAATGCAACGATCTGCAGCCCTCTCAGATCCAAAACTGAATTATAATAGTACACGCTAAAAAATGCTGGGTTAAAAACAACCCAAGTTGGGTTGAAAACGGACAAACTCAGGGGTTGGGTTAAATGTTTGCCCAACCTGCTGGGCAGTTTTATTTAACCCAACTATTGTTTAAAATTTACTATATGGCTGGCTTAAAATGAACCCAAAATAGGTTGGAAATTAAAAATCAGACACATAATTACTAGAGGCAACAATAACAATCAAAAGGTGAACATTTATTAATAAGCAATTTAATAAATGTTTATTGATTAATTATTATTCATTAAACTTAAAAATAAATGTTAATTTCCAACATACTTTGGGTTCATTTTAAGCAAGCAATACAGTCATTTTAAACAATAGTTGAGTTAAATAAAACTGCCCAGCAGGTTAGGCAAACATTTAACCCAAACCCTTGGTTAAAACAACCCACTCACTGAGTTTGTCCATATTCAACCCAACTTGGGTTGTTTTAAAACCCCACTTTTTTTTTTAGAGTGTATAAATTCCAAAATAAGACCAAAATTTTTAAAATTAATATAAAGACTGGCCATTTAATTTTTACCCCATAAAGTAATTTTACCATGTTTATTTCGGACATGTGCAGGCCCACAAAAAACAAAAAACAACAACAAACCAAAACAAACACCACCACTTGAATGCTTGTTAATCACAAAGTTTTGTAAATTCACAATACTGCAGATTTCCCCTAAAATCAGTGCAAATAAGGATAAACTCTGCAGATTCTGTATCATAGTAGTACCAGTGCTTTTTGGTAATTTTATCAAATTTTTCCATATTTACAGTGTAAATATCAAGGTATAAATATAGCAAACATTCAGTGCCATGGTATATTTCAAAGTAGCACTGTATACAATCCCTCTACCA
The DNA here is from genome assembly GCF_018812025.1 of Megalobrama amblycephala. Classification (NCBI taxonomy): domain Eukaryota; kingdom Metazoa; phylum Chordata; class Actinopteri; order Cypriniformes; family Xenocyprididae; genus Megalobrama; species Megalobrama amblycephala. Next base: position 3,794,295 of record NC_063060.1, on the reverse strand, counting down.
TACTACTACCACTGTAATGTTTCTATAATGTGTGAAGTTACAGTTCGCACAATTACCCGACAAATGAAATGCTGGTGTTAGAGAGAATTTTCCATTTACTGTGTGAAAGAACATAATAGATTTTTAAGCTATTGTCTGATACAGTAAGCACACGGTTTACACATAATACACAACAGAGGACCACAGTGAAAGCAATCACAGCACACGCAAATCTCTGTAATGCGGCCTCTGTTTACTTACGAAGGGGCTGGCTTTTGTCTGTCTATAAATACTGTAATATACAACATGATTACTGCTGTTAGCACGAACATATTCACTTCTGGAAGGGCAGACCCAGAAACGACCTTCTCAAAATGCTTTGGATTAATTCAAACGTTACTGGAAGGGAAACAACTGGACACAAGCACACCATATAGGTCTGAAGCATACAATAGACAACGTTTTTGCTCGATATTTTACAGAGGAAGTGTCACAGAGTTCAGTTGAGTGCTAAAGACCTGCATGGTGATGCATTTGGAGTGATGGAGAGGTGTTTTTGTGTGAAAAGTGGTGCAACAACAGCGTGATGTCATCGGACTAAGTTGGCGTTGTGCTGAATCTTTCGAATAGCATATGCTACCATACTACTCATACTGCACTTCTAGGTATAAATGTACAGAGAAAAAGAAAGCGAGAGGCCTTTGAAATGGCACAGCTCTAATGTTATTGCAAAGACACACTCTCAGAAGTCCCGTGCATGAGTCACGGACAGCTGCTACAAATGAAAATCAGGAAACACACTGAGTAATGGATCCAGCAGAGACAGTAAAGCTTTATGCAACACAATCATTCTACTTCATGCTCTTCTGACAATCTGCAGTGGGCGCAGCAAAAGAGTGCAAAACAACAACGAATATTCGTATCCTTTTCTTCAAAGTATAAGTAATTTTATCAATCACAATACATAGTTTTCTTCTGAACAGAAAACTGGAAGAAAGTTTGACAGAACATTTTAAATAATGTTGCATTAGCTAACTACTTTTAGATAATTCAGTTAATTAAATAATGTACAAATAAAAGTATTAATTTTAATTTCATTTATATTGCCATTACATTTGGAACAAAAAAAAAAAAAACCAAATTACAAAAAAACGTAAATTAAAACTAATAGAAAAGTGTCAATATATACACATATCTGTTGACTTCTAAATCAATATGTTAAATAAACTGTTTGGCAACTAAATTCCAGAGATGAACAATTTTTTAAAAAATGTTTTTGGCCGATCTCTATTCTTGGCTTGCACTCCCAAACTGTCATTTGTGAGTAAATATTACAAAGTTTGTACAAAGGACGTTAGCACAGGCCAGAGATGGGACACGCTAAAGACAGACGCAAACAGGAGAGCACAGAAAATATTGTACCAGGCACAGCAAGAGCACTGTTCAAGATGCACAAAATATTGGAAGAAAAATATAAATATTGAATTGAGGGTGAGGGGTTTATATGAATGTATCTCTGAAGGCAATCTATTGTCTTCAGAAAAGTTTCAAAGGTATTTTCTTCCCCTCTTACCTCTGTATAAACACGTTTTCAGTGGTAACCAAGGAATCGCTATATAGCTGCTATTCCATAAGCGCCACCTACTGTCAGACAGTGGATTTGCATTGTCATTTAGTCCATCTGCTGTTTTCGTTTTGTGCAGGTATTAGTGGTTCAACGGATCTCAAAACTCATAGTTCGGATCATAATTACAGTTTTTGAGTCACAGATCGGATCATTTTTCAGATTAACGAGAAAAAAATAATTGTGGAAAGGGGGATCAGTAAAAAAAAAAAAAAAAAAAGGAACAAATACACTAATATAAGCATAGATAAATTCAATAAGGTTATAAATAAATGAAGGTTTAACTAGTATTCAGGTACAGAAATGTAATAATTAGGCTTAAATGTAAAATGAAACTATAATGTTCACTGTATAAATTAAATTTAGATTAATCTTTGTTAAAGCTGTGTTTTGTTGTTTGATTAACATTAATGACATAGATAGCAGCAGGTATATTAGGCTGCTGTAACTTTAAGAATGAATGCACAGATTCAATATAATGATACAAATCCGATTTCTTTCTCAATGGTGAACATTCACTTAAGACATAACTGACTATGTTTACGAGAATACTTGCCAAGATGGTTACTTTGACAATTTTGTGTACATGCATCCATTCAAACGCAAGAAGATGCAAAAGAAGTATCAATTGTGAAAAGTGCCTCTCTGTGTGTGTGCACATTTTATATGTGTGAGGCTGTACACACAGATTACAGGTTGTGAGTACCAAATTGAGTGCTCTTTTGCCTCTTCTTGCACTAGAATGTGGCAAGACAAAACAATAAGCAAGTAAATTATAAACTTTTACTCTATTAACGTGAATCACATGCGTGAATCACATGGGGCCCGGTCCATACGAACCACGGATGCAGTGGTTGCATCTAACTACAAAAAAAATATCCATTTCTATTTCTATCTCACTATTTAAATGAGGACAACCTTAAATAAAAAAAAAGTTTATGGTAATTACAATTACTACAGACTAACCCAAACCCCTACTGCACTTCAACAAAGACCTTTTAAAAAAAAAAACATTGTTTATTTATGATTAGTAAATGAGCTCTTTCCCAAAAAAGAAGGTTTGTTAGATTTAGCTCACTTATGAAGACAAATTTGTCCCCAAAGTAAACCCCCACACACACACACACACACACGTTGGACGGCATGTGAACAGGGCCGCGTGGAATACGGTAACCTGATCTAGTGACTGCAGAGGAGGACAGACACGCTAAGAATAGAGTTTCTACACACAGCACACACTCACAGCACACATGTGGATGCTATATAATGAGTATTTTGATGGAGTAGTAATGAATGAGCACTAATCTGAGAGTGTGTGGGTCTAAATGAGACGATGACCTAGTCACACTTTCGCATCGTAAAGAGACGTTTGTTATCTTACGATGGGAAATTTTTGAATGTGACATTTTTTACATTTTAAATGACAACGTGTTCTCAGTTTCAAATTCAAAATTACAAATACATATGAAAATCTGATACACTCATGTATAATATACATATTCACACATTCAAGGGGTTGGGTGTTAACATTTTATTTGACAATAGAATATATATTGTGTAATCTTATTATATAGAGAGAAACAAATAATTTGTAATATTAAAAAAAATAAAAATAACTTGCTTTACCTCTTAAACAACTTTCAGCGGTTGTCAATAGACTGCACATGCTAATGAATAATGTTAACCAAAAGACAATTAAACTTTTAGGAATTGTTTTAGGAACTCACATTGAGTTCACATTGATCAAATCAATTCCCAATTGCTAAAATCAGGTCCTACATTTTTTTTTCTTGTTGAATATTCTGTTTCATTAGTAAAAGGACAAATTCAGATCCAGATTTTAAAGGTTTAGGCCTAGCTAATTGATAAGTTTTCTAATGCGGTACAACCTTTTAACAAGGTTCATTGAAGTTAGTCAAAGCATAGACAATACAATACTTTGTACAGCATTTACTAATCTGGGTTAAGTTGATTTTTCTAAATCTAATACTTCTAAATCTTAGGCTGTATGTTGTACTGAAACTGTAATTTTGGCCTTCAACCGTTTGAAGGCCATTGAGCCTCAAGGCAGGAACACACCAAGCCAATGGTCGACCGTCGGGCAGTTTTTGCTCATCGGCCGACTACGTTTTCTCAGTGTGTTCTGCACCATCGCCTGAAGTTGGTCCTTGTCGGCTTTTTTCCGGCCGATTTGACATGTTGAATTGGCATCTGAGCTCATTTGTCCATCATTCTGATTGGCCGTTCAGCTACTGCCACCTGCTGGTACGGAAAGGCATTTCATCTTACGCAGGCGGAGAATGGACGTGCTACTTGGATGTCGAGCATTGGTTTGGTGTGTCAGGCCAACTTTGGACGCAGACACTGCCGACGTGAGCCAACCCCGCAGTCTGCTTTCAACGCCACTAGTTTGTCAGTGTCGGATTGGTGTGTACGTGCCTTTAAGCTGCACTGAAACTGTAATTTTGACCGTTTGGAGGCCATTGAAGTCCACTATAAGGAGAATAATCCTGGAATGTTTTCATTAAAAACCTTAATTTCTTTTCGACTGAAGAAAGAAAGACATGAACATCTTGGATGACATGGGGGTGAGTAAATTATCAGGATATTTTTATTTGAAAGTGCACTAATCCTTTAACAATGAACAAAAGTAGGTTAATAAACAACATTAAAGGGGACCTATTATGTCTCTTTCAGAAGATGTAATGTAAGTCTCTGGTGTCCCCAGAATGTGACTGAAGTTTCAGCTCAAAATACCCCACAGATCATTTATTATAGGTTGTCAAATTTGCCCCTATTTGGGTTTGAGCAAAAACACTCAGTTTTTGTGTGTGTCTCTTTAAATGCAAATGAGCTGCTGCTCCCGCCCCCTTTCCAGAAGAGGGCGGAGCTTTAACAGCTCGCGCTTCGGTTGCTCAACAACAACAAAGCTGGAGAATCTCACGCAGCCAAAATGACAATAGTCACTAATGGTGTTTAGCATTACATTGTTCAAACCAGAGTCGGCTGTTTGTATGTTTTATACGTTTTTAAATAGACTGAGGGGGAAAAAAACAATTAATTTTTTAAATAATCAAGTAAAATATGAATGATTTCTTCAGTTTATCCTGAAACAAATGTATTACTAATTGTCTGCAGTGGTTTTGGAGCATTTTTTCTGCAGCCTTCACATGCTTTTGGGATTATCGTAAATACGAGTTTCCTAGTTCAAAATAGGACATGAACGGCCCATCAAGTCCACTGGGAACCACTAGGAAGCACAGGGATCATATGATACCCAAGTTCCTGAGTTGAGCGGGCCATAAACTTTAAAATATGGCGAAGTGGAGAATGATTGCTGCTCTGACTGCTATTTTTTATTAGTTTTTTCCACAACAGCTACATCATCTTGTCTTGCCATTAAAGTAGTGCATATTTACACAGATGAATAATCATTTGAAATATATTGTATGCTTTAAACATATCAAAAATAGCCTGTATCTGACCAAAATTCCAGCATCGTCAATTCACTGACTATCTTGATAGTGCTGACAATGTTTAAATGGTTGTTAATGAATGGTACACTAAATATCATTTTGGCTTTAATAAGATTTCCCAATAAATAGGAAATAATAAACCTGGTAACCTCCATGATTCCTGTTATTTCTGACAACAAAGCACTTGAATGCAACAAGCTCATAATCACAACTTCATGTGGGAAGTAGGAAATTTCCAATAGTATGTGAAGACAGCATTAGATCTCTAGTTCTGTTTTGAATGTGAAGACCAGCTACTGCTGAAGGTCACATGACAAAGCCATGCTTCCAATTACAGGAAAGCATTTTCATTCTGACATTTACCAACACACGCATTAACACACACTCAAACATGAACACGCCTCAGACAAACACATACAGAGACTGCCATCCTCTCCATCTCGCATTATTTTACAGAGTGTAAATGCATTATCACACACAGAATATTACACAAGATTCACAAAATGAAAAATGTGCTTCAGAGATTTCAGAGCATCTTTAGGGAAACCGAGAGTAGCAAACACACTCACACACCCCTTGCAAGCTTTCATAAAACCAATATAGGCTGCTCACAGCTCAAGTCTCAGGCCTGACCGCTATAACAACATTGTCTAAACGTCCCGCTGTCATTGGCCCAGTAAATCTGCTACCTTTCCCCCAACCTTCTACTGAAAACATACAACATTAAATAAAAAAAAAACACTACAACAGCAACAACAACAAGAGCTCCACACATGTGAGGTTCGTAATCCCTGATCAACACAACAACAGCCGCGGCACAACCTCAGGAGTGACACAACAGAACAGCACTTGATGTCAGTGCGAGCGGTGAGTCACGGCCAACATCAGTATTCAATATGCTGCAGTCAAAATATTCTCTGTGGCATAAATGATATTTCCTTATTTTTCCTTTATGTTTATTCTACAACACTTCAAAATTATAGACCACAAGAATATTGGAATCAGCGGACAAATGGAATAAATATATAGAAGACGCATGAACATGCATGAACACAATTACATTGATGTTTTTTTTAGGAAAAGCTCAGTTCCAAAACCTAGTGAGCAGTCTAGTCATTTACTGCCTACACAGGTAGCATCATTTTAAGTAGGGCTGGGCTGATGTTCATATCAGTTTATATCAATCATGATAAATGTCATCTCTTTATTTCTTTCAAGTTTGAAGGCAGTTTTTTGCTCCTGAGTGACAGTTGTAGAAACCAGAGCATTAATTGTGGTTTTAAACTACTCTATATTGTCAGAAAATGACAAAGACTTGACAAACAGGTGAACATTTCACAAATCTGAAGCAGAATAATCAAAACATTTACAATTAAATAAAATATTTTTTTCTACATCAAAATATGCATGAGTAAACTTAAAGGGAAAGTTCACCCAAAAAATGAAAATTATCCCATGATTTACTCAACCTCAAACCATCCTATGACTATCTTCTTTCAGACAAACACAATCAGAGACATATTTAAAAATATCCTTGCTCTTCCAAGCTTTATATTCACATTTTGAAGCCAAAAAATAAAAAATGCATCAATCCATAATAAAAATAATCCATACAGCTCCAGGGGGTTATTTAAAGGTACCATTGAACGTTGTGAATGTGTGTGAAGTTTCAGCTCAAAATACCCCATAGATTTTTTTTAATTAATTTTTTTAACTGCCTATTTTGGGGCATCATTAACTATGCACCGATTCATGCTGCGGCCCCTTTAATTCCTCACGCTCCTCGCCCACGGAGCTCGCGCTTGCCTTAAACAGCATAAACAGCATAAAGTTCACACAGCTAATATAACCCTCAAAATGGATCTTTACAAAGTGTTCGTCATGCAACATGTCTAATCGCGTAAGTATGGTATTTATTTGGATGTTTACATTTGATTCTGAATGAGTTTGATAGTGCTTCATGGCTAAAGCTAACATTACACACTGTTGGAGAGATTTATAAAGAATGAAGATGTGCTTATGCATTATACAGACTGCAAGTGTTTAATAATGAAAATAACCACGGCTCTTGTCTCTGTGAATATAGTAAGATACGATGGTAACTTTAACCACATTTAACAGTACATTAGCAACATGCTAACGAAACATTTAGAAAGACAATTTACAAATATCACTAAAAATAACATGATATCATGTCATTATTATTATTATTGCTCCATCTGCTATTTTTCGCTGTTGTCCTTGCTTGCTTACCTAGTCTGATGATTCAGCTGTGCACAGATCCAGACGTTAATACTGGCTGCCCTTGTCTAATGCCTTGAACATGGGCTGGCATATGCAAATATTGGGGGCGTACATATTAAAGGCAGGGTAGGTAAAAAATGTATAAAAAAAACTTTTTTTTTTCAAAATTTGTTTAAACTTTATTTATATATCAATACATATTTAAAATGTAAGTACTCTGAAAAAGAAAGTATAAAAATCGAGTGTCTGTAGACCTCTCACGACTGTTTTAAAGACAGCTCATTATTTCCATTCACTCCACCCCCTCCCTTCTGGGCTCCTTCCAAAGCCACGCCCCCAAAACGCATGAACGTGTGACTCCGACCACTGAGCTGGAAGACGCATTATTTACCTGAGACGAGCGGAGAGGAAGGAGCACAGTGCATGTAGTGACATCATGTCAGAATCACATGTAATAAAAATAACTTTATAATTATGAAGATAAACATAATTTAATTCGCTAACGAGTTAGTTATCTATAAGGCAAAGCTAAAAACAGGTTGCATGATACACGTTTTTCCATTACCATCATTTACACTGTGATGAAGATGAATTTCGTGTAAGATTCATAACATATACGTTGTTCTACAGATAAACAGAGTAACATACACTCAAATATCAACTCACAACTGCATTGCAGACACAAAATAATAACACACACATACAACAAAGTGTGTACGACACACACAGATACAAGATAAAGACATCAGTAAACATAGGTAGAGAATATAAAAACAAAACAAAGGCGAAAAAAAACGTGCAGGTAAACTTACAGGTGAACATGGTAAAAGAGTTAGACAGAGGGTAAATATAGTTCTAAGAAAAGTTCCTAAGTAATGTTATGTTAGCTATATTACGCAGCTACGTGTGCTAATGACACATGCTTCATGAAAAAATAAACAAAAATATATGTATGATCAAAATACAAAAAGAAAGATTTACCTGTCCAGCAGAAATAAAGCCATCAAGGAGTCACTTTTCAGCCCCTTGAGTTCCCTCAGTTCTCGCCATCGCCGGAGAGCCACGCCGATATTAACTCGCGTTTTATTTCTTTGTTTATCCAAAGACTTTTTGTTCATTGCCTTGTACTGTTACTGTCTTCCTTTTTTGCCTGGTTTGCCTTCACTAACTGCATAGGCCGGTACTGTGAATTTTGCTTGCTGTTTTTCTGCCATTGTTTTGGTATTCCTAGGATCCATGCCTCTTGAATTCCCCAAATCAAACGTGCGCGCGCAAGTGGGCAGGTCATGTGTGGCAAAAGGGTGGTTGCCATGGTTGCGAGAGAGTGACAGCCGCCTAAGCCAATCCTATGTTTCATCCCGGATGGAAATAATGAGCTGTGTTTAATACAGATTAAACGGTCTAGAGTCACTCGATTTTTATACTCTTTTTATCAGAGTTCTTACATTTTAATTATGCATGTATATATATAGAAAGTTTAAACAAATTTGGAACAAAATTTCTTACCTACCCTGCCTTTAATGATCCCGACTGTTACGTCACAGTCAGTGTTATGTTGAGATTCGCCTGTTCTTCGGAGGTCTTTTAAACAAATGAGATTTACACAAGAAGGAGGAAACAATGGAGTTCGAGACTCACTGTATGTCATTTCCATTTACTGAACTCTTGTTATTCAACTATGCCAAGATAAATTCAATTTTTAATTCTAGGGCACCTTTAAAGTCCTTCTGAAGCAAAGTGATGGGTTTTTGTAAGAAAAATATCCATATTCAAAACTTTATAAATTCAAATAACCAGCTTCCAGCAGACGACAATACAAGTCGACTTGCGCCAAATGAGTAACCCGTGACGCAATGTATGACATAGTGATCAGACAGAACAGCTCACTTTCAGCAGTTATTTTATCTATGGTTCGTAACATTTCTTACAGATTTCTGCTCGTTGTAAATCAGATAAAGATAAATTAGCACAGTACCAGTAAGTAATGAGAGCAATAGCATGTGTAAATTATACCATCTCTCTATTAATTGTGGAGCTGTGGGTTGTAAATAGTTCCTTCAAAAATAGAAAAATATATGATATAATTTTTGAGTTTCTAAGCTACTTAACCGGACAGCGTTGGCAACTAGTTTCTGCCTTCCTCTCTATGTGCGCGATCTTCACGTTTTGCGCAGCTACTGTTTGTATGAGTGTTCATGCCACTATGAAGCTGCACAAGCACGGTAGCTCGGAATAATATACATCCAATCGTCTAAAATCATTTGAATGTCCAAACTGGTAAACCTTAAAACAAATACAACAAAGTTTAGTGAAGAAGCTAGGTTCACCGCTCGCGCGCCATGTGTTGAACCGGCGTTCACCTCCGTGTGACTGGACTGGGCGGAGTCACGTGGCTACACACGCGGTAGTAAGTTTTTAAGGGGGAAGTATTAACAGGATTAAAAAAACGAAGTAACCGACATGGGAAAATTACGTCGGTTAGAGATTCTAAATTTCTGTTTCAATTACTTTCCGATTAATCGTCCAGCCCCATATTACAGTTCTATCTAATAACATATTAGACAGGACTGTTAAAACAGATCGTAAACTAATAAAGACGGAGAATGCGAGCTCAGTGTGCTCAGGCTCTAGCTGAGCTGTTCTCAACATCAAAATAAAAGTCACAACAACAAGCGCAGTTTACGCCACCTCAGACTTCCTACTGACGGTGCGAATAAAACCAGAAAAATGGCCCTTGGGGAAACTTATTTCTCTGGGAACCACCCTGGTGGCTAGTCCCTAAAACTAAGTTCCTAGAACAACATGGTGTGAAAGTCCCTATTATTACATGCATATGTTTACTTATTTTATTTAATCAAGAAACCAAATCAATTTATAGTTGACATTTGTGGCTTAATGCTATAGAAAAGCAATTAAAAAAAAATTTCAAGAAGAGTGTTTTCAGCTTGATTTTTGTTTTTACATAAAAATTCAAAACATCATTCAATGTAATTGTGATAATCGTAATTAATAATCACAATTACAATTTCAAGGGAATAAATGACAATTATGATTTTTGTCATAATTGTGCAGCCCTAGTAGTGCTTTGCTGTGTAAACATTATATCAAACATTTGTCAAAATTTTATAGAGTAAAATTATATTGTGATAATTATCATTATCGTTTTATCACCCAGCCCTAATTTTAAGTGACCAATTTAAAATGCTCTACATAAGTAAATATAACTATATAGTCGGCCAAAAATAGTATGTGATATGAGTAGTACGTCCAAATTCAAAGTAGTCATAAAACAGTACACTGAAAAAATGTGTAGAATAATTTTCACTCAGAAATTGGCAGTAAATTTCACAATTACAAAGAATCGGCAAGTAAGTAACACATTGAACATTTTACTATCCACTGAGGCCATGAGAGAGGATTGGCGAATGCCATCTCAGCAAAAATATCACTCACAAATTAATATTTTTGGCCACAAATGCAACCGTTTTAGCCAGTCTGGAGCCCTGTATGAGATTTCTTTATTCGCAAAGGACACATGCTGCATTATAACTGCACATTGCTGCATTATAACTGGCCAAAACAAGTCATCTGATCAAGAGCGTACTTATGACACCTTAAAATGTTACCTACACAGGCAGCTCATGAGGTTTTGAAACAGTTCGATCTTCGTTTTTGCAGTTCACTTTTCTACAACATTCAACATTCAACCTTATTAACTGAATTTGAATGCACCAAAAATGGTATAAATGCACAAATTAAAAAATAAAATAAAATAAAACTTATCCAAAAGTGTTCACAAAACGCTAAATGCAAATTAATAAAATGAAACTATTTTGCAATCTTAACTATGCTTTATAAGGCCATACAAACAGGCTATTCAACCTTTAAAAGGAAGGAAAAAATGCTTCCCATAATTTTTGTTGACAAAGACTGTGCGCCCAATAAAATGCTACAAAAAAGAAGAGATATATAAATATATGACTACATCGGTAACAAATGAGTTTGAATGAGGGGGGGAAACACAACATAAAGTTGCGCTACTAAAGTTTACCCTTGAGTTCATAACTGACAGCGAATCTTTGCCAAAGCACTGTGCACAGGGGAAGCAAAGAGTTAACTGACAGAAAACTGAGCACTGAACTTCCTGATCGGAGGGCATCTGAGAAAGCTTTAAGAAGCCTGCAGCCTGCTGCTCAGTATGTAGGTTAATGACCACAGATACCCACGCCACACAGAACAATGCAGCTTTTACTGCAGATTACACAGCGACAGGGGGGTCGGCAAGCCGAAGGGAGGTGGAAACTGGAATGACGGGGGCACCGTGGGGAGAAAAAGATCGAGATACAGACAGAAAGAGAGAGAGAGAAGGATTAGGGCAGAGGCCAGTAGATGAGTGTTGGTCTTGCTGTGGTTGTGTGGTTATAATCAGCTTCCTACTAGTGCTCAGGCTGATTACACGTCAAACTGTACAGAGAGGCTCAGGCAGACAGAAACAGAGACGGGGAGCGTCATTAGAGAAGGGAATCGGAATTTAACAATTCTGTCTCCGATTCGGATTTCCTTACTGACTGCACTAGGAATTTATAATGATTTAAAAATGATAACTCATGAGTTAGAGATAGATCCCAGGGCTCGACAATAAGGACTGCAGGATGGCCCGAGGCCAGCATGAACAACGCTTGGGACAGCTGACAGAATATGCAGTGTTATTTTACATTTGATTACTTTAACTGAAAAATAGACCTACCTGAAAAACCTGAAAAGCACTGTTTATTTCATTTGTATGTTTGTTCTATTGCATTTATTTGTGCTATTGCTCATAATTTGATTATTTGTTATTTTATTACTGACTTGTCTTTAATAATATTTGAAATTTATATTAGGTAGTAGTATTTATCAAGTTCGTGGAATTGTGACATTTCACTGGTATCGGAAATTTGTTGTCATAACCTTATTTGAGTACAATGTAACTACGTCACTTTAAAATAAAGTGTAACCAATTATTCTGATGATAACTGTGATAAAAAAAAAAGGTTTGCTCCAGGTTGGCGGTTCAAAAATTGTGTGATTATATTAAATTATTATGATTATGATTATTATTACTACTAAATAAAAATAAACAATTCTATTGTAATATTTCACTGTAAAATAAAACGAATATTTGAGAAAAAATATTTAATAATATTAATAATTTTATTTTACAGTAGGCCTACATTTTACAGTAATATCAGTATTGTAATTTTACAACTGTCTTAATTCATTTTCAAACACTAAAGCATTAAGTTTTAATTTTGGTAGAAAACCACAGGGAAACCTTAACGCTTTTCTTTTGTTGACAATGACTACGTTTACATGCAAACTCATAATGTGATTATAAGGTGATCTTGGCAATATTGCAATTAAACTTTACCTCATGTAAACACAATACTTCGATCAAACTTATGCAATTAAGCTCATAATCGTAGTAATAATAACCATAATCGCACTGTGGTGCACACCGATTTTAAAATCACAATAAACAGGCATGTAATCGCATTATTATCGCTCTGTTCATCACAGCGCCGAATAATATCCAATACGTCCATAGAAAATAACCACACTTCTTAGTGACAAATGTAACTTTGCTTTCCATTTATTACTTAAAGAACACCGAGTACTTCTTCGATATCACAGCAAAAGCTAACTAATAAAGTTCAAACATTTTTGAAGACAAGTGAACAGTCAGTAATAAAATAAGAACAAATACACAATTTGCAAGTATAGATAAATACAATAAAACAAAGTTACAAATAAAGTAAGGTCTAAGAATAGTATTTAGGTATAGAAATGTAATATATAAATTAAATATAGATTAATCTTTGGTAAAGCTGTGTTTTTATTGTTTGATTAATATTAAAGACATACAGCAGCAGGTATTTATAGGCTGCTGTCACTTTAAGACCGAATGCATGTCAGATACTTCTTCACATCTGATTTCTTTCTGTTTACATTCACTTCACTTAAGACACATGATCATAAACGGACTATGTTTGTGAGAATACTTGCCTAGATGGGTATTTTAAGATAATTTTGTGCATAGGTGTCCGTTCAGGCGCACATGTTCTGTATGATGGTTAAACTTTGCAAACTAATCAGCGAATCACATGTGTGCCGAACCATGGGACCCGGTTTATATGGTCCGTTACACCCCTATTCGTGTCTAAAAAAAAAAACACAGCACCGCGTTTCACTCTGAAGCATGCAGCACATATATTTATTAAATTAAATCACAGGCTTTGCAATTTGATAATTGCATTGGGGCCATATCGTGACTTTGGTTTTATTCAGATTAATCATGCAGCCTGGTAAAATTGTGAATATCGTAATGATTTTGATATGCTTTTAATTTCGCCATTAAAGTCTCAATGAATCAATCCATAAATTACATTCACTAAGAAACATTCACAGTTTTTCCTATATTAAATGTTACAGTAAAAGAAAGATGTTGGTAAATATTCTTGTTTATAGTACCATGTATTTTATATTGGTCAAGATAAATAAAAAGTTAAAATAGTGGAAAACGTGCCTTAACTCTATTTTTACTGCATTTTAATTTTTGCATTAAATATTTTATTGAATATACTGAGAAAAACTCAAAAATGAGAATATAACGCAGTCTCGCACAGGCTTAAAAACCAGTGCAGTCCGACCCAATGACTCAGCTCTACGCAGAGGTGAAGTTTGGGTGAGTCACACATGCTTTAATAGACTTGTCCTGAGATGATATCCTGGATTAACCAGACTCATGGGAATGACCCGGATTGCAGCATACACTCAGACCTCTGAGAATACAACAAGAATGAGAATTCAATAAAAACTTAATTGTAATATGTTTTAATTAGAAAATATATTTTAAACCACTTTCAATGCAAGATTGAAAAGGCAACGTGAACAAGACAGCACAAACAACAAATACAATGAGAGCGAGCATCATTACTGAATTCAAAACCCCTGACATCTGCTGTCAGAAGACGTCTAGACAGGGTCTGAAAGGTTAAAGGGTCAAACAATGCATAAACAGCATCTAAACACTAAAGAATAAGCAGGCCAATGAAGGGTTCAGCTGGTAAAAGACAAAAATCTGCCTAGATGTCTAGTTCCCAGGATCCAAACAAAAATAGTAAACAGTTTTATGCTAAAATGCTACACTATAAAAATGCTGGGTTAAAAACAACCCATGTTGGGTTGAAAATGGACAAACCCAGCGGATGGGTTAAATGTTTGCCAAACCTGCTGGGTAGTTTTATTTAACCCAACTATTGTTTAAAAATTATTGTACTGCTTGCTTAAAATGAACCCAAAGTGTGTTGGAAATTAGTATGTATTAATATGCTTAATAAATGAACATGTATTAATAAGTATAATGAATAATAATTAAACAAAAATTAAATATTACATTTCTTATTAATAAATGTTCACCTTTTGATTATTATTGTTGCCTCTAGTAATTGTGTGACTGATTGATTTTTAATTTCCAGCCCATTTTGGGTTCATTTTAAGCTAGCAATACAGTCATTTTTAAACAATAGTTGGGTTAAATAAAACTGCCCAGCAGGTTGGGCAAGCACTTAACCCAACCGCTGGGTTTGTCCATTTTCAACCCAACTTGGGTTGTATTTAACCCAGCATTTTTTAGAGTGTATGGTTGCAAAAGTAGAGTTTCTGTTACTACAGTCGATTCATCATCAATTAATATGGGATCTCACTTCCAGTAAAGTAAAATGTTTTAAATTAATTTTGGCAAATATTATTAAAAAAAAACCACAGCAAAGACAAGTTTGCTTTTGTCTAACTTAGTGTCTAATAAAAAACCTCTAATTTCAGACATTGCGGTTATTTATACGACCTGCTTTTTATTAACTGGCTGTAGGGGATATTAATACACACATACATAAATAAATGTTGTGTTGCAATATTGTGAGGAAAATAATAATATATCAATATATGACTGCACTGGCACGCTAAAAAAAAACAATACTGTAGTACTTGTTGTATTTTGATGGAAACTGGTGAATTGGGGAAAATTTTACATGGAAATAGAAAATGGTGTTTTGAATGGTAAAACCTGTGTTCTACCCATTTCACTACCAATTAAAAAAATAATAATTTAAAAGAACCAAACATAACCACCACATCAAACAAAGATGAAACAAAAACATTTCGCATTATTAAATATGAGCAAAACAGACAGCATTCCTGACAGCACAGGCCTCTGGGACTGAGCCAGCGGTGTCCTGAGGTCGGCTGTTTCTTCCGCTCTATTCACCATTCCGGCTCTTTCAATTTCAAGTCTGTTCAGCAGCGCTGGACTTAAACCCGTCAGTCAAAAGCAACAAATCTTTTATTCCTCTTTCCTCTGAGCCTCAGTTAAAACACAGTAATCCCATATTGCTGCCACACTAAGAACAGGATCATGGGTAAGGACGTTAGATATCCACATCTGCCTCCTCAGTCCCTTTCATCCACATATCCAATCGCATACATTTCCTTGCCAGAGAGAGCAAATGAATATCACCCAGCTCTGATACCGTGCCAAAGCCCTGTTAAAATTCTAGCACATTTGGACCTCTATTGGTTGAAAGAACTTTTTTTGGTATTCCTTTGAGTGCCTGATTATAAATACTACAATATAGCTTGTTGATCTGTGCAGTTTTAACAATCAAATTGCATCAAATAATGGCTTTTATATACTGCACATCTGTATCATATATTTATGTTTCTGATGATCTTAAAATCCTTTTATTTTATCATAAGCCATGTTTCATTGCTTGACATTAACTTTATAGTTATATATAAAACGCTAAATATGAATTTCTTTACAAAACCTAAAAAAAAAACCTATGGATGGATGGATGGACAATTAAATCATTGTGTTATTCTGATAACTTCACTATAAAACTTAAAAAAAAAATAATAATAAAGAACAAGTGTATCTTTTGAATAAAAGCATACATTATATTATTAGTATACAAATAATGTTTAAAGGGGTCCTTGATTATGATTTCACTTTTTTAACTTGAGTTAGTGTGTAATGTTGCTGAATGAACAAACAACATCTGCAAAGTTCGAAAGTTCAATGCAAAGGGAGATATTTTCCTTTTACAGAAATCACTTTTTAAGGACTAAAACAAATGGCTGGTAGGGACTACAACGAGCTTCTTCCCTGTTTGTGACATCACAAACCACAAAAGTTACATAAACCCCGCCCCTGAGAACATGCAACAAAGGGGGCGGGGCCATGTTGGGCTGCTCTAGAGAAGAGGAAGAGTTGTTGTAGTAGAGTGTTGTTGTCATGCCGTCATTTTACGCCGGACTGCTTCACAAACGAGTGTCAACTCAACACTGGATTTGCACAAAAGATTAACATGACGGCACATGCTAGTGGATGCACTGAATCAACTCCACAGCAACTACATAAATTTATCCACTAACCATTCAGAATAGGGATGCACCGATCCGATATTCAGATCGGTATCGGCGCCGATACTGGCATTTTTGCCGGATCGGGTATCGGCCGGACGGGACCGATCCAAAATCCGATAATGTGCGTGTACTATTCTGTTGTTGTTAAGCTCTACAAAAGGCACAAACACATTAAAAAGCACCATAAAGTTTCTGTGCACTATATTCCAAGTGTTCTGAAGCTAGGGCTGCACGATTAATTGCACGAGATTGTCATGCGTGTCTCATCAGTAAAGCCGGTTCTGTGATTAGCGGTAAATGTCCATCACCTGCTTTCAAATGGAGCGGCACTTAATATACAGAGCCGTAGTTCGCGGACAAGCTACGCAATATCGTGTTCATAATCGCAGATGAATCGCTTTCGATTACGAATGCGATATTGCGTAGCTTGTCCGCGAACTACGGCTCTGTATATTAAGTGCCGCTCCATTTGAAAGCAGGTGATGGACATTTACCGCTAATCACAGAACCGGCTTTACTGACGAGACACGCATGACAAAAGCATGCGATTAATCGTGCAGCCCTATCTGAAGCCATTCCATAGTGTAATTTGAGGTACAGATGAATATTTTAGTTGTTAAATTAAAGTTCACGTAAAGGCCTCCCTCCGCTGCGGCTGTCAGTCACTCTCCATTCAGCATTCAGACTGCGTGTCGCGTTCAGTTACGACAGTCAACACAATGAAACTCTCTCCAAGATGAATCAATGTTTCTATTATTATACTTAATCAAGATACCGGTAATACAATACGCATTAATATTTCTTCACTTTGTGCTTTGAACTTTTCACTGCGGAGCGCTGCCGCAGCGCGCTGATTCCATGGTGCTTCAAGCACATCATTCTGCACACGGGATACGCATAAAAGCGCTTTGTGCCGCTCATGGGAGCCGTTCATATTATAATATTTTTGCGCAATGAAAGATTGTTTAATAGCATTTTTTTTTGTTCTGTCCTATCTATCATATGTTGATGCATCATTTTAATTTTTATATTTTAATTATAAGACATTTAATAGCTTCTGATTTCGTCCACATTTTCATATGTATTCACAAACGTATAAGATAAACAAATAGGCATAGGCTATGCAATTATTTATATTATGAAAAGAAAGTATTATGAAAAGTTAAAGTCTGCGTCACTTTTCAGTTTTCATCTTACATCTCATCTCAACACTTTTTGAGGATCGTGAGTGAACGTGATCATCTCTTCTTCTTTACTACTTTACAGAAGGAAATAAACATGAATGAAAATCAAAAAATATGTTGAAAGTTGCAGTAGCTTACCGAAATCTGTATCACGTCAGTTCAATCAGTGTTGTAAACAATGTCACATAGGAAAAGCCATTCATTGACCATAAACTTAGTCAGCAACAACAAAAATTAAAACTATTTAAAACAAAACGGATTAGAAACTTTATGTAAGCATAAGTATTATAATATAATATATAATAAAATGGACAAACTGGGTGTGTGTAATCAAAGGCATCGTTTTCATTTTATTCTGGAGACTGAACTCGCGCTCTGCTGCCACACTGGAGCACACTCACCACCTACTGGACAGGGGTGGGAATTACAGTTAAGTTACATCAGCCTCAGTAATCTGTCAAAATGACGGACAGGCTGCAGATTTTTTCCGTCACTGCTAAAAAAAAATTCCATCAATGACGGAAAATTCTCGGTTAACCCGACCTTTGAGATTATATATTATATACACGCCACACTACCGCCGGTGACACTCCACGACCGTGGTGGCGCGGTTGTCATGCCGACCGTCACAGCCCTAAGTGAGGCATACAGTTTATTAGGTAATTTAGCGCTTTTCTTATTACTTGAAGATCGGATCGGTATCGGCCGATACTGAATCCCAGGTATTGGGATCGGTATCGGAAGTGAAAAAGGCGGATCGGTGCATCCCTAATTCAGAAATGTCTAAAAGTTGTAACTTCTTCCTGAGTCTCTCCATCAGTGTCGACTCCGGTTTGAACAATGTAAGGCTGAACACCGTTACTGACAATCCTCATTTTGGCTGCGTGAGATTCTCCAGCTTTGTTGTTGTTGAGCAACCGAAGCACAAGCTGTTAAAGCTCCACCCTCTTCTGGAAAGGGGGCTGGGAGCAGCAGCTCATTTGCATTTAAAGGGACACACATAAAAACAGCGTGTTTTTGCTCACACCCAAATAGGGGCAAATTTGACAAGCTATAATAAATTATCTGTGGGAGATTTTGAGCTGAAACTTCAGACACATTCTGGGGACACCAGAGACTTATATTACATCTTGTAAAAGGGGTATTATAGGTCTCCTTTAATTATGACTGTATTTATGCCATCAACTAGGATAACATCAAAAACTTACAACGGCCATTTTAACACTGGAATGATCAAGAATTAAATTCATGCTAACAGTTTGTAATTATGTGTGAACTCCATGTAAGACAAACAGGCTCTTGTATGACAGCTCACATTGTGAGGTGCGAGATAAGTGCAGCTCCTGCAAAACGAGCACATGACCATCAACCGTCAGTGTTACCAACCACGCTTGTAGAAAAGAGCCCAGACAACAACACAGGCGTCCCACATACCAGTCGAGCACATGTTGTGCAAACTAAAATCTCCGCCCTCTTTTGGCACAAACACAAGTTTATGCACAAGCAACACGCTGCTGTCAAAGTAGGTTTCTTGTTCCTGTATTTGCGAGGTTGGTTTCACTTCACACGAATCCAGCATTATCCTACACTCACACATGCCCTCATACACATGCACACACAGATTTAAGGCCACAGAGAACAATATCGGTTTTGCATCCTCTGTGAAAGTTCAGACATGCTCAAAAAAACAGGACCAGGCAATGCACCACGATTTCCCAAATTACAATCAAAACGCTGCCAAAATCTGACAGGCTACGGCAATGTTTGAAAAGGCACCCATGTGTTCACCAAAGCGACCAAACTAGTTTGTCTTGCATCTAAGCTTTTCACACAACCCTCCATTATGTCAGCTACATTACATCCCATGAACACTGGTGTCAAATTCACTGTCAGAGATCGGCACACTGACTAGTGCACTAATATTATTGACTGATAAATCAATATGCTCAAAATGGAACAAAACATCTGAATCAACAAAATCAAAACTGAGCACATTTACTTTCTGAATACGTGTTTGTGGACTTACTATATCAATTATTCTCAATTAAACAATTTATTTAATAAAAAAAAAGAATGTGAATTATGTTTCTGAAGATAAATTTCCTATAATATTCATAGTGCAGCTACTACACCTTCAAAACTGGGGGACAAGTTGAAATTGTTTCAGTGGTAATTGACGAAACGACACAGATGTGGTGCATAGGCTTTATGCTGGAAATAACCCAGAGTAAGTGTTGACCTGTAAAACCAAATCCAACATCACTGATTTAAATGTCAGCAGTAAGAAATCCAATAAAGGTTTGATTAGCGTTGACTAAATTAAAAGCACATAACCTGTTTGCATTGCACCTGCCCATATAGACCATAATTATGCTCAATCAATCCTCTACAGTGCAATTAAATCACTCGCACATGCGACTATGTTTTCATGCAAGGCGACAAAATAGTTGCATCCCAAATGATGCACTATGCACTTATACACTATGTACTCATCTGTGTAGTGTGTGAATTTTGTAAGGTTATTTAGTCATTCAACACCGAAGTCTAATAGCCCCTCCCCCTCCACTACATGATTAAAGCTGAGTGCATAAAGTGTCCAACATTTCACACTTAATTTTTTTCCGTTAATTTAGTGCATCATCGGGTATTTAAAGTGTACTTTTTCTTTTTGGAATTTGTGTGAACGCACTACTCCCACTATTTATACTTAAAAACCGAACTGAATATTGCATAAGTGTGCGACACACCTAATTTCTATCATTAGCCAATAGCCACCAACTAATAAGCTATTTGAATTCACTCGCTAGTGTTTGAGTTGGAGGCTAAGAATAAGTTTAGCACAGATATATTTTCATTTTGCCTACACTTGAACACTGACTGAGTGCTTGAGAGTTTCACTCTCCACCTTCAAAACGCACAATTCATATTAGGGGCTTTCGCACCAGAGGAACCTTTTCATAGTTCCTGAAGTACCCGGATTTTTCCATGTTCGCACCGCGGGAACTAAGAACGATTTTAGTTCTAGGAACACCTTTTGGTGGAAATAAATTAGCTCCTACTTCAGAGTAGGGTCTAAACCAGCACTATAGGAACGATCAGTGACGTAAGTGTATGTTGATTGGTCAAACACATGTCGAACACCAGCACCCGACATTTTTAAAAAGCTGTGTAAAGATATTTAGTTCACGAACATGTAAAACAGCAATAACGGCATTTTACCTGTTGTCTACAGGGTTGTGTTCTTTTCTCAGCCTCGATGATATGCAATACTGAAAGTTGTCATAGGAGATTTCGTCTCTTAGCCCCACTTTTTACTCTTTCAGTTGCTTAAATTATGCGTTTACATTTCAGCTCCAATCACGGCATCATCCATTCACCGGTTTTTAGCGTCTGTAAATGCCGCACTTACAGACACCGCTGTCGGCCACTTCTTAGTTCCTATAGCCGGTGCGAACGCAAACAGGAACCTGGCCCGGGGGAGAAATTAGTTGTCGGGAACTATAGTGGCTGGTTCCTAGAACTGAGTTCCTAGAAGTATTTAGTGCGAAAGCCCCTATTGATATCAACGAATGCACAGTGTATTTGACGCACTGTAAACTCTAGTATTTCAGTGCCCGACTCACCCTCACATGCGAGAGCGAGTCTTGCATACCAGGTAGAATTGATGCGCTACATGTAAATGGTATTCTTTGTAGTATTTTCCTGTCAAAATGGCATTAGTTTGGAATTATTCAGCCTTTAAGAACAAGCAAAAACCACTGCCGGTTCCTTCGATAGTGGGCAGAACTAATTGTGCGAACTGCAATCTCACTGGCTAACGCTCACCTATTACCGTCCACGTTTTGATTTCAGCAAATCAGTTTGAGCGAACGTAGAAAATGTGATTAATATTCATTAACCCAGCAGTTCATCAGACCTTAGCGCATTTTTTTTTTTATATTGTTATTAGTTGAAGAATTAGTAGTAGTAGGATCTTATCTTATTGAAAGACTAACAATGTCCACCACCACCAGCCCCAAGTTTTGTTAGTAAGATAAATATACATACATTTTCATTCATACATGGATGCCATTTGGTTTTAATTGTAATTACTGAAGTTCTATCATAAAAAATGCTTGATTGACAGATATTAAAAAGTGTAGTTGTTATGCGTTCAGATCATATCACATATGAATGTATCTTAATAAAAGGCTGTGCTATTTTAAGACGATAAGCTGATTTGGTGGAATCATTGAAATATATAGTAGTCATAGTCTGGCAAGTAAACAAACAAACAAAAAAAAAAAAATATGACTAGTGACAATGACAATTCTACTGCCAAGGTGTGTGCAGCTGCAAAGGGTTGTTTATTAATCAAAAAAAGCAGATTGTTGATTGGACAAGTCAAATACAGCACTGTGGCATCTATGTAATTTAGACTGTATTTCAAAGCCAAAAAATTATTATACAGACCTTAGTTTTTGAATTCAATGCAAGGTACCTTGGTATCACTGATAATGTTTGACATTGACAATAACATTTTTAATAACATTTCCAATAATTTCAGTAAACAAAAGGTAGTGAATATTAGACATTACTTCAGATAATAATACTGTACAACCTATCGAAGGGACTGTGCGTCTATGCCACACTGCCTCATTTTTATGTCATGGTGCCCATAATGCCAATTTAAATCTAATAGAACTGAATTAAAAATACATTTATTCTACAATGTAAACAGGAAACTTGCCTTAAATTATGTAACTGATACAAGGGTAAACAGAGAAGCGTCCAAAGCCAAAAAAGCTTAAAATGGTGATTGTCTTTTTTTCTTTTCAAAATGTGTAAGCAATAAGGTACGAGAGGCTGTGCTGTATAGTGAATAAGTCACGGCTGAAGGGCGATGTGCCTCGTGTTGTGCCTGCAACCCCTTCAGCTGTGGCTTATTCACGATACAGCACTAATCCTCGAGTACCTTATTGCTGTTATAAAACGGTTACCACACAATACAAATATTAAAGCCAAAAATATGTATCAATGCAACTTTCATCAAGTAACCTTTCACTATATAAAGCCTTCCTTCCGCTGGGGAAAAAAATAGTCCCTGATCGTGAACAGCAACAGTAACTAGACTACAGACTACAATGAGCTTCTTCCCGGTTTGGTGACATCACTAACCCTAAAATTTACATAAACCCCGTCCCCGAGAACATGCAACAAAGGGAGTGAGGCCACGTTGGTCTGCTTTAGAGAAGAGGAAGAGTTGTTGTAGTAGAGTGTTGTTGCTTCACAAATGAGGGTCAATTCAACGCTGGATTTGCACAAAAGATTAACATGACAGCACATGCTAGTTGATGAGTTGAATCAACTCCACAGCAACTACATAAATTTATCCACTAACCATTCAGAAACGTCTAAAAGTTGTAACTTCTTCCTGAGTCTCTCCATCAGTGTCGACTCCGGTTTGAACAATGTAAGGCTGAACACCGTTACTGACAATCCTCATTTTGGCTGCGTGAGATTCTCCAGCTTTGTTGTTGTTGAGCAACCGAAGCACGAGCTGTTAAAGCTCCGCCCTCTTCTGGAAAGGGGGCCGGGAGCAGCAGCTCATTTGCATTTAAAGGGACACACACAAAAACTGTGTTTTTACTCACTCCCAAATAGGGGCAAATTTGACAAGCTATAATAAATGATCTGTGGGGTATTTTGAGCTGAAACTTCACAGACACATTTTAGGGACACCAAAGACTTATATTACATCTTGTGAAAAGGGCATTATAGGTCCCCTTTAAAACACAATTAAGTGTAGTTGAGATACATAGATGGAACTCGTATTCTGTGTTTCTATGGTAAAAGTGTTGACTAAAGTCCTGCTGTCTGCTGTAATTAGATTCATGGTGTTAGCAGAGCAAAGGATTGAATGGATGAGTAGTTAATGTGCATGTCTGAACAATGGAGAAGACAAGAACGTCTCAAATTCTCCAGACAATCTGGTGAAGAGCATGAGGATGCTAGCTGTCTCATCTCAAGTGTCAGAGACATGGCATTACGAGATGGCCTGACCATTATTTGGAAGCTCCTTTACAAACGTTGCAGAAACACAACATAAGACCTAAGCGATCGAGTTTTACAACTTGATTCTCCAGTACACCAGCATATAACCGAATACTGAATCGCCTGTATACTGACAGCACTCAAATCATACAACAACGATTGATGATTTTAACTCTCACATTTACAAACAGACCTAACATCTTAAAAGTAGATAAGAATCAGCATTGATTTAGCATTCTGAATCATAAACTTGTAAAAACATCTGCTAAACACTGTTCTAACATCTGGCAGGGAAAATTTGAACAAAGTACTGCAATAGGCAGCCACTCTAAAAGTTACATAATTTGGATGAAAATGTGCACCAAAAATCTGCCATTTTGATATATATTTTCTAAAGCGTAAACCATTAAGCAAGCGCAACTGAATAGCCATCAAAATTTCATTCATATTCATGCATAAATAAATAATTCTAGCACATGGGCACTTCTTTACCTTTGGATAAACATGGATATACTACATATATTCTGGATGGACCATGAGCATGTCACTCTACATGAAAAATTATCATATGAATGTAAATAAAACATGAACTGTTACGTCACATCCTTGCAGGGAAATGCGACTTTGGTTTCAAAAACAAATAGTGTTGGCCAGACGTGTATGCGTGCAGTCCGTGTCTTGAGCATGAGGAGAAAGTCACTCTATTTCCTGACAGGACGTGCGTACAGACCAGCAAACACAGACCCTGTTGATTGAAGGGTTTCTAGAAACCAATCGCTTCGCAATCCAACAGCTCTCAGCAGCACGACGTGGCCGTTTTAACAAAAACAAACCTTCAGTAAAGCTGGTACACTTTGACAACTAAAATATCTATAGGAACAATTTATCCTTCGCTAAGCTCTGCCCCCTGGTTACTGTTGCTAGGTCTGATGAACTTTACAGAATGCCTCATAGAACAAAACTGGAGATTTCTGTGACCAGTGTTATGTAGATATTCTTCTTATATGGAATGGCGTGAATTGTAACAATGCAAGTCATCGTTATAGGCCTTTTCCTTTAAGCAAATTGTTAAAGGCACAATATGTAAGATTTTTAGATTAAAATATCCAAAAACCACTAGAACAGTGTTATATATTTTGTTGACTTATGTACTTACATTATCCCAGATGTTTCCAGGAATGTTTAAATACAGAGAAATAAGCAGTTTTAACCAGGACATTGCCTATCAATGACATCATACCTGCGTTATCCTTGATTTCCTGTTTTACTTTGTAGAAACCATGGAAACACCAGAGACGCTTTAATATATTATGTGTGTTATTAGACAGGTGAGCAACTGTTTGGATACATTTATCAACAGAGAACTAATCATGCTATATAGTTCAACACAGTAAGTCTTATTGTTTAAATCTAGTATTCTTGATTTACCGCGAGTTAGGGCTGGGCGATATATCGCATGCGATTTTCACGCGCATTTCGTCAGTAAAGCCGGTTCCCTGATTACTGCTAAATTGCATCACCTGCTTTCAAATGGAGCGGCATTTAGACAGAGCCGTAGATCACTGACAAGCTACGCAATATCGCGTTCATTATCGCAGATGAATCGCCTTCGATAATGAACACGATATTGCGTAGCTTGTCAGTGATCTATGGCTCTGTCTATTAAATGCCGCTCCATTTGAAAGCAGGTGATGGCGATTTCACGGTAATCAGTGAACCGGCTTTTCTGCCGAAATGCACGTGACAATCGCATGCGATATATCGCCCAGCCCTAATATCTAATATGATAAAACAGTACTGCGTTACCAGACTTACATCGTGTCCTAACTAGACGCGACGCCGTGACATGCGATAAAAAAAGATCTTTTCCACGTTAATCAGAGTTTTTGTCCTAACCAGCCACGACGGCGACACGCAACGATTCTATTTTAGAAACAGTCTATTTCGGCGTGTTAAAAGCATGTAATGTGAGTTTGAATATCATTCTGTGTTCCGAGATTTTTAGCTGTAATGAAAACAATACTGGCTAATTCACCTCAGATCTTGAAAATAAATAAATGGGCACAAGAACGTTCAAACTGTCAACTCAGTGTGAACAAACAAGTGTATTCTATGATAAAGATTGTTTCAGTCACTCCATATGTACTTTAAATAATGTTTAAATGGTGTAATATTTATTAATTTTATTATGTACTAACCCATTTCATCGTGCCTGCTGTGCTCTTGCAAAGAGAGCCCGCCCACACTCTTCTGATTGGCTGTGGATTTTGATTGATTTTATCGCTTCTCATTGTCGCGTCGCGTCTAGTGTGGACAGTCAAATTGCTTGTCGCTGGAATCTTAATCGCATCGCAACTGGTTAAGACTGCAAGAAGCGAGCATAAAAGTTCCGCTTCTC
Source organism: Megalobrama amblycephala (assembly GCF_018812025.1). Classification (NCBI taxonomy): domain Eukaryota; kingdom Metazoa; phylum Chordata; class Actinopteri; order Cypriniformes; family Xenocyprididae; genus Megalobrama; species Megalobrama amblycephala. The sequence goes on along the minus strand of NC_063060.1, from coordinate 3,767,895 downwards.
TCGAGCCATGTGTCGCGCTCGTCTCTCAATAGCAGTCGCTCCAGTGGCCTCCACCGGATGTAGCCATGAAGACAACACCTCCCATGATTCCGTGAAATCAAGGCGTCATCAAACTGCGCCTTTGTTTTGAATAAGCAACCTCTAGTGGCTATAAATTACATATTGTGCCTTTAAATTTCACAAATAACATGATTAAAAAGTATAAGCGGATATGACAAATCAGCTTGGAGGCACTTCCCTTGAATCAGAAAATAAAAAGATAAATGTTCTCTTTTTAAATCTTAGAACAGAGAAATGTTTCTACAACACTTCTTTCACTATAGTACACTGAAAACAATGGAGTAAGATTTAGAAACTGCTAGTAAATTTCACAAATAATTAAAAACAAATGGCAAGCAACACATTGAATTGAGCGTGAAATTTCTTGTAAACCGCAGTCCAACATTTTGTTTTATTTACAACTTTCAAAATCATTTTTACAGTGATTGTGAAATGTGTTGCTAAATGTGTGGCTTCTACTATGACCAAAATCAATTTGTTAATGAACTAACATTAAGTTATTACCATTAATTTAAAGCATCAAGAACTTTTTTAATCCCCAAAGAACCACAGAGCAACTCAAGAACAGTATACAGCTAAAAAGGGTTCTTGATAAGAAGAGGCTTCCTCGGTAAACCTAAGATGATGCAAATAAAGAGTATATTTCAATTGTCTGAATTTCCATTGTAGTGGAAACAGCACCAGGAGGAAAGGCTGAAGTTACCACATCAGCTGAGTCCTACACACCCAAAAAGCCACGAGTTACACAGTTGTCCCACTGAAGGCTTTTAAAGCCTGACCTTTGTGGGGTGAAGGATGAAACTTGACGTATTCTTACAGGGGGTTTCCCCAAATGCGATTGGTTTCTATAAGGGACTCATAAAAGAGGAAATTCAGAGGATTTGTGTGCTCTTCGAAAGAAACATCAGAGAGGGGAAAATGTTCAACACCTGTGACATATGCAGTTGTAAATGAGCATGTTCACTGATCTGAAGTACCAATGACCATGTTGATTGAATCATGGTGACAAGAACAGTTGTCTAAAGAGAAAATGGTGAATGATAGTGTGATTATTTTGGTGTTAAACAATGCTGGCCATTACCTCTCCATGCACAAAAAAGATTTCAGGCCAGAAACATGCTCTATTCAACCAGACCAATTAAAGTAATAGGCCAATCACTGGTCATTTTTAGTTGATTTACAAATGTGTGTCCAAAATCTACAAAGAGCAAATATTTGTATATTTTTAGTGAATCTAGTAAATGCTAAATAAATGTTAGGCTACATTTAAATCCAAACATTTGGTGTGTTATGTCTTAGAAATAATACATTATAGCATTCAAAAGTTTGAGGTCAGTAAGATTTTTTTTTTTATTATTTGAAATAAATTATTACCTTTATTCACCAAGGACACATTAAACTGATCAAAAGTGACAGTATTTACATGTATAATGATACAAAAGATTTCCATTTCAAATAAATGCTGTTCTTTTGCACTTTCTATTCATCAAAGAAACCATCAAAAAAAACAGCACAACTGTTTTCAACATTGATAATAATAAGAAATGTTTCTTGAGCAGCAAATCAGCATATTAGGATGATTTCTGAAAGATCACGTGACATTGAAGACTAGTGGTTCACGGTTTGGATCATATTATGGTTTTTGAGTCACGGATCGGATCATTTTTTGGATCAGCAAGAAAAAAAATGTATAAATAATTAAGTACTTTGATACCACAGCAAAAACTACTAGTCTAGCTAATAAATTTAAAATATTATTAAAGGCAAGTGAACAATCAGTGAAAAAATAAGAACAAATACACTAATTACAAGCATAGATAAATACATTATAACAAAGTAAATGTAAAATAACACTATAGTGTTCACTGTATAAATTAAATATAGATTAATCTTTAAGTTGTGTTTTGTTGTTTGCTGTAATGGTTCAAAATCGCTTAAATGTGTAAATTTGCAACATACAACTTTCACTCTATGATGATTAAACTCTGCAATTAATCTGCGAATCACATGCGTGCCGAACTATAGGCCTGGTCCTTACGGATCAACTACGATCCATTTAATTCCTACTGAAGACTGGAGTAATGATGCTGAAAATTCAGTCTGCATCACAGGAATAAATAACATTTTAAAATGTATTCGAATAGAAAATAGTTTTCACAATATTTCTGTTTTTACTGTATATTTGGCAAATCTTACTGACCCCAAACTTTCGAATGGTAATGTATATTAGTATTATAAGCCACCTTGCTCTTCTAGATGTGGATAATCGATATCAAACATTGCAAAACCCATAATGGTGGTCAGCCTTAAGAATGAACAAATTAGCCGAAATATTTAATAACAAACATTAAAGAAACTAATGATGTGGAAAAATTGTGCATTCAGATTCAGCCTGGACTTGCTGATTAGACGACTCATACTATGGCTGTTGGATTACATTTGTTCTGAGCAGAATACGAAAGTGCTTTTGTTTATTTTACGAAATGGATCCAGAGGTCAGTGATACTGAAAGCTCTTCAAACGCACACGTGAAAAGCAGCATATGAAATACAAGCTCTTAAACGAGGGCCTATTTCAAATCTTGCCACTTTAATCAATCAGCCACCTTCATTTACTAAAAGAAGACCAAATACTAGAAAAAAACAGAAATAAATTAAGCAAAAAAAGCATAACTGCAATATAAAATGTGCCAAATTCTATCAACATCAAGTAGAGACACAAAGCCTCTTTTTTTGTCAGCGTTAAAACCTTGTACTTCAAAGCCCTGTGTCTGTGCGGGAAAAAAGGAGCTCGGCAAAATAAAAATGGCATCCAGTTTGAACGTGAAGCGAGGAGAGAGGTCTCTCACGGGAATGGTTCAGATCACAAAGGCCAACGTCTAATGGGTAGGAGAGTGAGTCACACGCCTGTTTCTGTCTCTCTCGCTTTTCCCTTTTTCTCCCTCTCTCTCATGCAACCAGCTCCCGCTCGCACGAGCTTCATGGAAATACGTCTGCTCAAACCGTCCGGCGCACAGTGGATGAACTCGACAGAAACGCTGCAGCGTACCGGTGTCATCTGTGCAAATGAAAGCAAAACTAGGACACGACTGTAAACAGAGCAGCCAAATGTGCAGCGCCAGTTGGTGCACTTCTGATTTCTTGCAGACAGACGTGCTGTTGGGTAGTTCATGCATAATGTCTCCTTGGCCTTTTTTTTAACATTAAAATTTTAGGTTCAAATTAATGTATAATGTAATATGAAAAAAGAAAGAAAGAGAGAATTAGCATTGTTTAAATGCTGTTTAAATAGTTTTAGCATGTCAAACTACACGACATACCAACTTCCTTCTATATAAAATATGATCTGGTTGAATATCCACTTCATTTTTATTTCAAATACACTAGAGATTTCAGGTTGCAAAATTGTACTATATAAGGGTGGGCGATATACCGGCAGACACAATTAACAGGTAGAAGACTGTTAGAGATTTTGGAATATGTCTCTATCATGGTTACACTCACATGATGTTGCTATGCTGCGCCGTCACAAAGGCTTATCATTTGAATGTGTTTTTAAGCATTGCGGTTTTTAAAAAAGGGATTTTAAACCATTGAAGTGCAGTAAGCAGCGAAAGACAACATTTCGCTATATGCGCACACTGTCTGAGAGATGGTTTCTGAGCGCTGTCTGAGGGATGCATGCAGCATATGGAGCCGCTGCTCAGCGTGTGAGTACTGAAATTAGTTCTTTTTTTATTGGGCTTGAACGGTTAAATAAACACACTTATGTGTCAAAATGCCCGTCTTTGCAAGTATCCTCGTAAACATAGTCATTTTTGTCTTAAGTGAATGTAAACATTTGAGAAAGAAAATGCATGAGTATATTGGATCCGTGCATTCGGTCTTAAAGTGACAGCAGCCTAATAAACCTGCTGCTGTCTGTCATTAATGATAATCAACCAACAAAAGAGAGAAAATCTCTCACTGTTCTTGACTGAATCACTTTTGTTACTTTAAATAAGAACAAATGTATATTTAATTTACACAGTTTTTTTTATTAGTCTGTTTTTTTTTGTGATATTGAAAATGGTGACAAGAATTATGAAATTTCAATGGTATAAAATTTTGATTTCATAAAAACCTTATTTAAAGCAAAAATAACTATCACTGTAAAAAAATTATTCAGTTAAATTTATGGTAAAAACAAACAAACAAACAAAAAAAAAAACGGCAGCTGTGGTTGCCAGAAATAGATTAGCAACATTTTAGGTTTTACAGATTTAACTTAAATTTACAGTAAAATATCATATTTCACTAACTGATATAATGTTAATTTACTAATCTATTAAAGAACTAATATCTGATTTATACCTTTATAATACACTGACAATCACCAAACACAGAGGTGATGATTTACATGATGAATCAAAGTTCATCACAAGCAGCTTTTCCACAAGCTGAGAAGGTACTATATGCAAATATATAAAAGGTTCAAAAGCGTCATTCATTAAAAACTTTTTTTTAAAAATGCAATAAACATTAATTTAACAACATCAGATGTAACATAAAACCATAATGTACATAACTGATTAGAAAAAAATAAAAAAATAAAAATATCAACAAAAGTGTCACATAGGGAATTTTGGGAATATTAATTTATGTTTTTTTACTGTAAATTACACGACTTGTTCTTTTTCCCTTAGAAAAACTGTAAATTCAACAATATTTTACTGTAAGATTACATTAAATGTACGGTTAGATCTATTATAGTTATTTACAGTATATAGTACGGAAACTTTCTGTTAACCAATTAACAGTTTTTCACTGTAGCATTTTTACAGTCTTTTACCGTTAAAATCACAATCATTTTTTATATCACTATTGTGACTTAAAATTTCTCATGTCGTGATATAAGATTTTGGTCATATAACCCACCCCCTTTTTTTTATACTAGAAATAAACAAACTAAAATAATAATAAAATACAAAAACATAATGTTTTAAATAACAACTGTTGGCTTGAACAATATGGATTATTTAATGGCCAATAACACCAATATCAACAGTGGAAGATGGCTGATATAAAGCTGATATATTACAACTAATAATAAAAACACATATATATATATATTATGGAAATTTTTTAAGAAATGAGACATACACAAAATTGCCATACTATTTACCCTAAATTCAGTAACATATCTCTAAATTCACATTGACAAAATGTTTACAAGGCTGCCGTCAACTTCTGAAACTGACATGTGGGAAATACCACATCTAATTATCAGACAACCAGATGTACTTATCGATCACTGACAATAATCTCAAAATGGAAAAATTTCAAATGCATATTCTTTGTTTTGACTCTGCAGTAAATCTGTGCATGTATGAATGTTATGTTAAACACATTATGAACACTGGGATATTATGAACTGGGAATGTCCTGAAATGATATTTGGAAAAATTAAGAGAGGTGTGGCTGCGTGTGACACAACAGCGTTTCACTTTTAGGCCCAAATGAGAAAAATAAATGTGTGTCTATGAAAAAAGAATCTGCCTCTTTGGGGTTACGTTTATTATTTCAAACTTTTAAGCTCGATTTCATTGTCAGTCTATCTTTATTTTGGCTCAATCTGTGTCGCTTTCCATCTGCCAAATGCAGTTTGTTATTTTGCTGAGATACGTGCGAGTGTTGCCTTGACAGTCGCTGCAAATTCCCACCGCATCAGCACCACCACGGATCGTTTATCTAACGTAAACACGCCATATAACTATAAAAGAAGCATTTTGGAGGCTAAGTAGCCCTGAAACAACTTAGACAGAAACGAGCCTGTTATTATTCGTCATAATGCCGTTGAATTGCACAGATTCTCACACAGGGGCCTTTCGTGCATGTGGCCCCGTGACTTTAAAAAGGGTCAATGGAAAATCAGCAGGAACCACAGGCTCTCCTTGGACGGTGGCCCGGCTGTGGAAAACTGGGATCTTTGAATAATAATCCCTAATATGTCATTCTGAAAGTGTGTGAGTGCAGAACAAGACTAAGCGAGTGGGCGTAAACATCTGATCTAGATTCCATACTCAGAAGCTAAAACGAATATCAAATCTGTCCTGCCCAAAAATAAAAGTCAAATCAAAACCTTCGAGCTACATACAAAAATGCTTAAATTATTATGTAACCCACAACAATAATCTATATAACTTAAATGTAGAAAATTTGGAGGATAAAAATAATAAAATAAATATAAAAAAAATGTATATTGTATATTGTACAGTAAGTCATTTCTTCACTATAATTTTAATAGATCAAACAAACTGGAAACATTTCAATAACACACACTAGATTTTGAAGACCTAAAATATAATAATTCATAAAAATAATGCATTATTCACAAATAAACAACTGCTTTCAGAATACCCATCCTATATATACACACACATGTATGACTGTGCTCATAGTAAACAATGTACTACCGTGTTGTCATTACAAAAATCTCTATGAAAGACATAACGAACTGCACCTGCATTTGACATGCTTCTGGCTGTCGCTGCACAGCTGAAGACGCCTCGGTACGTCCTTTAGACAAAAGGTTTCTGCGCGAAGGACGGTCACCAAATAAAGCTTTGTGCAAACCACACACACATATACATACACACACACACCAGAGCTGCATGCATGAATACAATATTTCATGCACGTCGCAGCTGCAACCGCGCTCAATATAACAAACGCCAAGAAATTATTATACAAATATATATTTACATACATTCCATGCATTTGTGTCATACATGCTCCAGTCATTTATTACGAAAAAAAAAATGGGTTATGCAAATTACAATAAATGCAATGCATTCTGGCTGACTATCTGACACCAAGATCCCACTTTAATTGGTTTATTATGAAAACTACAGCATACAGTATCACGTTGCGGTCTGCGCCACCCCTCTCACGCACAGACAATGAGCCCGCAGTGGGTTTATGAGACATGCGGGCCCCTCCAGCTCTTCACACCCGCACGCGCCTGTCACTGACGCACGCGCGGCACGCTAGCAACGCTCCTGAACACAAACCTGCACATAATACTCAGCAAATAATCCTACATACACCTCGTTATTGTTGTTCTAGCCACTCAGACTGGTTGGTTAAGCTCCCCATAGCAAAACTAACTGCGTTTTCCTCCTTCTACAGTCGGAACCCGCGACAAAAAAACAACCGAAACTTTCTGCTTACCGTCTTTGGCTTCCTCTTCGTCATTCACCTACGAGCAGGATACGAAATCTCGACGATTTTAAGGAAAAGAAATGAGTGTGTCGGAGGGTAAAAACTGAACATTAACCCTACGGCTGTGTGACGTCTCTCAGTGCTGCTTTTGAAAACATCGCCGTCAGTCCGTCTCTAAGAAAAGCCCCAGCGAAAAAACACGTAAAGCACAGGAGCTCATTGGCTGACGAGGGGCCACGTGATCCGAGGCGCTCAAAAACGTTTTGCGCGTGCTCGTACTCTCTCTGCTGCTACACTGATATTTTTGCTGTTCTATTAATGTTTTGTTTGTTTATTTTAACATTATTTTATTATTATTCAATTCATTAATTATTTCTTGTGTATCTTTTTTATTTAATTAAATATCATTTGGCTGAAATAATTTTATGTTATTTTGATTTTATATATTTTAATAGATAATTAGTTATTTTATTTCCTCATTATCTCTGCAATATACAATGCGTAACAAAATTATATCAGTTTAGACAAATATATAGAGAAATTGTGGCAAATAATATGTCCAGTGGTGTTTTAATTTAATCTAATTCATTTGTTTATCGACTTATTTCCTATATTATTTTATTTTATGGTTTAGATTATGTTAGATTGTTTTGTGTCTGTAATAAAATAATTGTTTTTATTTAATCTAATTTATTTATTAACTTTTTGTGCGTTATTTCATATTTTATTATGGTTTTATAGTTTGGATTATGTTCAATTGTTTTGTGTTTATATTTAAAAAAAAAATGCTCCACTCTTTAAACATTTTTTTTTAAATTTTATAAGTGAAATACACGCACTCTCTGTGTATCTCAATGTGTTTTTATATGAAGGTTTAACGTTATGTTATTATTTTTTCCTTCTTTGGGATGAGGGGGGCTGACGCTGCGCACTGTGACGTCACCCTTTCCGTCCGACGCTGCAGCAGCGAGCGATCGCGAATGTTCTGGAACGTTCATGTCGGAGAGGCGCGAGGAGAAGGAGGAGAAGGTATTTGTCGAACGCGAATCATTGTGGCGTCATTCATTCTGTTATTTCGAGAGCATAGAATGTGTTTGATTCTAGTTTCGAGGTTTTAGAACGCCGTTTGTCGCGCATTCCGGGGTTATTAATGTTGTGGCGCAGTTGGTTATTTATATGATGTAGGAAAAAGGGAGTTCGCGCATGCGCAGGGGATGGGCTGGTATTATGTTGCAGAACGAGCTCGAATCACAAGGGAGAACATAGGTCTGTGTGTGAGTGTGTTAGGGGGATGGGCGCTGGCTACACACACACACTCACGTGCATGCACGCACATGCACAGAACCAGCTAGAGTCGGTTGCATGAAATGCGACTATTTTGTGGTCTGAAGTGATCATAACATGAAAACATATGCGTGCTTGATATATGACACTTGTGAAGAACTGGGTTATAGTTTGAACCTTAACAACAAAGACTATAAAGTGTTATGATACTACCATTTGTACTATTGCATAAGCATAAAAGTTAGCAGCTGGATAAAAAGGGGGGAAAAAAGCTAAAACCAGCCTAAGCTGGTTGGTTGGTCTTCCAGCCTGGTCATATCTGGTTTAGGGTTGGTTTTGACCACATCTTTATATCAGACTAGTAGACCAACCAGCTAAAACCATCTTAACTTGTTTTTTATCAACCTATACTCTTTGTTTTTTATTTACTTTACAATGTAATATTTTATTTATTCAATTTAGACAGTATTGTCTTCTGGTTCTGGCAAGGAATCTAGTGACTTTCGTAGTTAAAGGTAAAAATAAAATACTATGGTCGTACTTGGAGTACTGTTAGTGATAGACCTACTAAGCAGTCATTAAAGGAGTAGTTCATTTTCAAATGAAAATTTCCTGATAATTTACTCACCCCCATGTTATCCAATATGTTCATGTCTTTCTTTCTTCAGTCAAAAAGAAATTAAGGTTTTTGATGAAAACATTCCAGGATTATTCTCCTTATAGTGGACTTCAATGGACCCCAAACAATTGAAGGTCAAAATTACAGTTTCAGTGCAGCTTCAAAGCGTTCTACGCGATCCCAGGCAAGAAATAAGGGTCTTATCTAGAGAAACCATTGCTCATTTTCTAAAAAAAAATAAATATGTTTATGTTTTTAATCATAAATGCTCATCTTGAACTAGCTCTCTTCTTCTTCTCTATTTGAATTCCAGCAGTGTAGACACTGCTAAGTGTATTACTGCCCTCCACAGGTCAAAGTTTGAATTAAATTGTCATATACAATATGCTAGTACAAGTATATAACAATTAGTTCAAACTTTGACCTGTGGAGGACAGTGGACATATAGGTCCACTATATGGAGAAAACTCCTGGAATGTTTTCATCAAAAACCTTAATTTCTTTTCAACTGAAGAAAAAAAGACATGGACATCTTGGATGACATTGGGGTGAGTAAATTATCAGGATATTTTAATTTGAAAGTGAACTAATCCTTTAATATTTGACCATTTATTATTGGCATGGACAATAACTGTACCTGATTGGCCAAATAACAGAAAAAAAATAGTGTAAAATAACAGCAGTTGTGTGTGCATCTTATTTATTATCATTAAACTGCATTGTATAATCAGTATTTCAAACACACACTGCTACCTGGATACCGTTCAGCTAGCTACTGTAAGTGCTGTGGTACGGGGCTATGGCAGTCATCTACTCTGGTATATTTCACAATGCCATTGTATGGTCACAGTAAGACTCTGAATGGTGAGGTTCTGTATGGAAAACCACACAAGGAACAGCCTCAGAAATGCCTGCTTGTTTGATGTGGCTTGTTTATACATGCTGTACTGTACATATCTGCTACTGTCAGTGAGGATATGTTTTATGGATGGGTTCTGCCAAGCATTGTTTGTATCAAATAAATGCAAAGTAATACCAAAATCTATGTGCTAGTCTTTTTAAAGAATATTATGGATGGAGGTCATCACACTGACCATGTTTACATGCACAAGAATATTGGTCCTATTTAGATTAATATTAATTAATAGAGATGCACGATATATTGGCCACCATATCGGTATAGGATGATATATGTATATGTTTTTAATGTTATCGGCCCAATAAGAAAATTTGGCTGATATATTAAAGCCAATAAATAATATATTATTTCCTTCAGCTGAGACATTTAAGATGTGCACTGTTCACCATGACGGTTTTGAATTGCTTGAAATTCAAGAAGGAAAATACAGTTAAGTGCAACGAGCCGCGCAAGTCTGTCATATAGGCTACATAATATTATAATTGTTGTCATGGGACATGGCTTTTAATTGGTGAGACTTTTGTTTTTGTAATCAGGTTCTCAAAAATTATATAAAAATTTGGATTTAGATTTATCACCCAATATATCGGTTATCGGCTTTCGAATATAAAGAATTATCGGTATCGGTCAATTTTAATATCGGTGCATCCCTATTTAATTAGATTAATATTCCATAACTCCATTAAATAAATACTACAGTTCCAAGAAATCTGTATATGAGGATTCTTAATGATCTGCACACCTTATTTGGAAAAATTGTAACATAATGGAATGTTCATTCATATCTACTACCCATGTAAAACAAAATTAATTATTGATTCTGCATGATATCGGCCATTGTAAAAGGTCAAGCAACACTAGAGATATTTATGGAACGAAAAAGAGACTTTGAAAATAAATAAATGATTACAGATTGGTGGAAGCATCGTAATGGTATCACTGCTTATGGTTTACTATTTATTGCTTGTGTGTTGCTGTCACTGAGTGTGATTTGAGGTGAAATTACTGTATATAATTACTAAAAATGCAGTGTAAAAACTGGCAAAAATATCTCCAGTAAGCCCTGGGTATACTTTATTATACTTTATTTTTTTTTATTTGTACGCGCACAGTCGAACGCACAGCCTTACAAAGTATACATCATTTGACTCGTACCCATACACAGGCGTTCGATGCATGCGCAAGTTATCCATGTAAACATCTTTGTATTTTCATGCTGAAAAGAATTGTACAAATGAGGGTCCTTTCTAACCTCTTCGCTCAATCTGTCGTCTATGTAAGCCTCCATTGTCGCTGTAGCTTGCATGTGTTCCAGTCTGTTCTGTTTATGCAGTTTTTCTTTGACTACCTTGTGAATTGCCACCTTGTGGATAAACTAATTACTGCAAAAAAATGAAATATGCATGTGCGATCTGCACGTAAAACTACATGTGGTTACAAAAACCTGGCAGTGCGCGTACTCTACTGATGATGAAATTCGCGCACTGTATGGTGTACGCTGACCCTCATGTACGCGTAAAAAGTGAAGTATACTTTGGGCTGTATTTTCGGTACAATTGCAGTAAACATGCACATCTTTGTTTGTTTGGAATATGCTAATTATTGTGTGTTCAGGACCATCCCTTTAGCTGTGGAGCATTCGGGAATAAAGGTTCAACCCAAGTAAATACATAAATTGGAAAATATTGTGCATGTAAACATGGACTTGTTTGTATGTGAAAATATTTTAATGTGCATGCTTCTGTATTCTCCTATAATGCTCCAACACCTTTTCACAGGTCTGAACATTCGTTTGTTCATCCTTTTAAAAGAACCACACTGGTCTATTGAGTATAATTAATGATAATATTTTATTTACATACACAACATCTCTGACGTTTACAAGGGCTCAAGACCATGGAGGTCCGGTTACAGGTCAGGTCTCACACCAAAGCCCGGTCCAGGAGGAGGTTCTGTCAGGGAGGTTAAACCTCCAGCAGGTTCACACGAAAAACGCCCACCCCTGATGGAAGAGAGATCATTAAAATAAATTAAAGCACTCTTAGCGTGCCAACTTATTCACCGACCACACATATAACATAATGTCCTTATTTAATTAGTCTCATTTTAAACCTCTAGTTGCCTCATGTTATCTTAGGAAGTGAAATAAATAATAAGGGCATCTATGAGAACTAAGCTCACCGTTAACCTTATAACTAGCAACTGGCCCTTCTTCTGACTGTCAATCCTTTTAATAAGCTTGTGTCTGTGAAAGTCCCAAACACCCCCATGACATCACAACCAAACTATACTCGACTCTGAACCAGATAATCAAATCAATTGGCTTGGCCCAATTTCTGTAAAAGATCTAAATCTTTAAACAAATAAGGTGAGTTGCTTTCTCATTTCCCACTGCTGTTCTATACAGATAAGAGTCTTTAAAGATGTCTGACCGTACAGGACACACATCATTACCAAGTAATGTTTTAACCTTTTGATGTTTGATATACTAACGGTGAGAAGATTGGAATAATTCACTTTTTTTTTGAAAGAATGATTTCTGAAGGATCATGTGACACTGAAGACTGGAGTAATGATGCTGCTTTGTTTAACAGGAATAAATTACATTTTAAAATATATTCAAATAGGAAACCATTATTTTAAATTGTAATAACATTTCACAATATTACGGTTTATATTCTTAATCAAATAAATGCAGCCTTGGTTACTTTTTTCTAAAACATTAAAAAATCTTAATTATTCCAAACTTGTGATGTGTATATAGCTTAATTTTTTTTTTATTTGCTATGAAACTATTTAAAAAAATGAGATTCAAGATGTTTAATGCAAGTAATCTAGCGTAAAATAGTTAAGGCATGTTTTCTACTCTGTTGTCCTCTAAAGAAACACTATGATGAATGTAACAATGCATACATCATAAACAGCCATTTATTACATATTAAATATATTTAAAAAAAAAAAAAAAAAAAACATTTTAATACATGAAAACGCCAACAAATCAAATTGTTAATAAATTCACTGATAAATGCTATGGTGCTATTAAACTCATATTTGTGATACAAGGAAATAATCTAAAGACAGAGATTTTAGTAAATGTAATGGCCAGATAAAAACACTTTAAAATCGCTGTGATGTTGATTATTTATCACGATATATCAAGTAATGTAGAAAAAAGCAGAGCTGCACGATTCTGGATAAATTGAGAGTCACGATTTTTTGTTCAAAATACAGATCACGATTCTGAATAGACAACAAAATACCATGTAATTTACTAGAAGTTCTGACAAAATGTTAATTGCTGCAGTCTATTTAAAAAATAAATTAATTCATTCATATTTAAGAAAAACGGTTTGAATGAATTGAATTGAACTTGTTTCATTACTGGATGAATCAGCTTTTTGGAATGAATGTCTTGAGTGAATGATTCAATGACAAATACATTTTTAACAGTCACTTATCACCACCTACTGGTGTAACGATGTAATTGGTCTTCATTTGAAGAATCCAATTACTTTAAAAAGGTAATTTACTCTATTTTGATCGCTACCGTAGACATCAGATCTATAAACTTTTATGCTAGTACTTCTGTGATCATTTAAATTACTGTAACAGAAATAAAGATACTATGTGCTTGAAAAGACTTTCATATCTATACATGACAGCTGCTCTCTCTGGATCAGCAGTGCATACGCAGATTTGAATGTTCGCTGTGATCAAAGGTTTAATAGACAGAGCTGAATCGTTGTCAGTTAGGAATAAGCTCGAGTGGGTGCTTGAATTGAGATCGCAATTTTTTAACAATTAATCGTGCAGCTCTAGGAAGAAGACACACGTGTGTACCTGGGCCCAGGAGGAGGAACTCTCCCTGCCTTCAGCTCATCAAGGATCTGCTCCATGTCTGATGGTTTAAGATCCTCCTACAGACCAAAACAAAGACAGGAAACACCCATTAATGGAGAATTAATTCATTATAGCCTATTCTCTGATCACTGCCTTGACAAAGAGATAAATAAATAAGCTCGAGCATCAACTCTACAGGGGTGGATTTAGTGAAAACATGTCAGAGTCACTTTCCACCAGTATCAATAAAATTATACTTTGCATAAAGAAAATAAAGCCCCGTTTTTATAACCACTGAGATGTAATAATTATACTGTTCCTAAAAATAGGCTTCAATTTCTTTAAACAAACCATAATTACCTGTGAATTATGACTGAGACATGTTCTTGACAGGTTGTGTGAGATTCAGCCACAGAGGTTTGCTGACGACTTTTTATTGAATTGTGATGGCATCATTACCCCGGCAGGTCATTCAGGGCTCCGTTTAACAAAACAAGCTTAAACTGAGACTCAGACAACCCACGTAATATTCACCACCGATACGAGTTGACATTTAATTGGCAAATTAAACTATTTAAACAGAACATGAGGCTTGAGGTTATGTAGTCAATCTTTCCTCTAAATCTAGAAATTGACTCGTAGTGGGTATATTTTTTTAACGTTTTGACAAAGTAAATAAGAACAGTACAAAAAAACATGCACAATATGTATTATAATGATAATTATTAGTATTACTATTTGTACAATTATATTTAGTTCTTTTGTTGTTAACCTGCATTCTTTTTTGACAAATTTGACAATTATAATAAATAAAAAAAAAACAATATGCACTATCAATACTACTACTATTTTCTGATAATGTATAATATAATAATTATATATAATAAGTATTATTTTTAGTAGTACAATTATAGTACCCAAAGTTCATTTGTTTGTACTTTCTGCATTCATCTAAACTGTCTGGTTATCAGCCAATCAGAAGATAATAACTATTTTTTATATAACATGTGTAATGTGACCACATCCTGCATGCTACCCAACAGTTACCACTGTTAATACTCTATCAATAAGGCCCTGTTTACACCTGGTGTTAGGATGTTTTGGTCGATTGGATCACAAGTAGACAAAGCTAAATACAGGTGTAAACATGGTCTAAAAGGTTTTGAGCTTGTCCACTTTTGACCACTTCTAGAGGTAGTTGAAAACTCATTTGACCGGATTGCTTTCGTAGTGGAAACGTTCATGTGGTCGAATGAGTTCCTTGTTTACATCCGAACGCCAACTCAATATTGGCCGAAGCTGAACACGTGAGCAGCACAACGCACACGTGATGCTGACTCAGGATCCGACCAATAATGAGCTGGCATTCGGAAACCTGCACCGAGTATGACAATGGTTCAAATTGTTGAATAAAGTCGTTATTTTTGTTTTGTTTTTGCGCACAAAAAGTATTCTCGTTGCTTCATAACATTAAGGTTGAGCCACTGTAGTCACGACTGTCACGTTGACTATTTTTACCATGTTTTTAACTACCTTTCTGGACATCAAAAGGTGCAATGACGTTGCAGCCTATGTGTGGATCAGATACCCTCAGATTTCATCAAAAAGATCTTAATTTGTGTTCCGAAGATGAACGAAGGTCTTACGGGTGTGAAATGACATGAGGGTGAGTAATTAATGACAGAAATTTCATTTTTGGGTGAAATGTGAAGTGCACTACCCAGACGGGATTTAAACTTTGTAGACTGAAGACCTAAATTGGTTTGAAGTTGGTTTGAAGACAAAAAACGCACCTAGCACAATGTTCTCTCACCATTCCTGATTACGAACGCACAAACCGCATTCAGCCGGTCTTGCAGCTGTCAAAGCAGAAATGAAACTAATGCCCTCTGTGTGTTTTTCTGTGATCTTCTTTAACGTTCATATGTAAATTGTGAGCTTATTTCATCCATTCGATTGAAAGATCTGAAAAGATACATTTAGCCGCCCATTGACACTCCCCTCGAAGAAATCTGTCGTCCGTCTGGACAAAAGAGACGGATTAAAACACCAGGTGTAAACGAGAATGTGTCTCCGTCCTCTACTTGTGATCCAATCGACCAAAACGCATCTTAATACCAGGTGTAAACAGGGCCTAAGACGCTACTCTCACCACAGGAACAAATGTTGTTCACCTTAACTTCATTAACAGAGAAACTGCCTCCCCTAGAGGTGACATTAAAACTAGCCTCTCACCAGCACACAACACGACTCACAAATGAGGTTTGTAATCATACTCACATAATAGTTATCATTGATTTGGACCATTGGTGCGTTCACACAAGCTCCGAGACATTCGACTTCTGTTAGCGTGAATAATTTATCTGCTGTGGTCTCCCCGACTTTGATACCTGACAGGAGAGAGCATTTTCAGTTCAGGATATTTGGCTTCAAAAATTAAATGCATAGTTATTATTTACTCACCCTCATGTCATTTTAAATCCATCTGATTTTCTTTCTTCCATGACACACACAAAAAAATATTTTCCTTCCTAAAAAACTTGTTTATTATAAAAAAGTTGTTTGAGGGCGAGTAAATAACGACACAAAATTCATTTTGAGATGAACTATTCCTTTAAGTGCCTTTCAAACGATCTTAATAGCATCTGATTTAGTTTCTACTCAAAATATTATGTTGCCAGAAAAAGATTATTGCAAAGCCTCAGTGAATTATCACAGCATTTTCAAGTATTTACATTTCAGGCCTTTTTTTTAGCAGCATGGCTTTAGCTTGTTTATGTGGCGAGTGTGTTTATTGGTGACGTGCGAGTGGAGACGTCTCTGTGGAGCCCCAGTTCTTGCTCACCCAGTTTGTTCTGGATGGCCTCCAAGATGCTGTCCGAGTCACAGAGCATGCAGGGCGTAGTGGTGCAGATCTGGATGTGGTACTTTCCCACTGGCTGACGGAGAAACATGGTGTAGAAAGTTGCTACTTCATAAACCCTCATTGGAGCAATGCCCAGGATCTCTGCCACCTGCAGGACAAATTGAAAATCACATCAGACACTGGTTAGGGAAAGACAAAAATTTGAAAACCACAATATTTTAATGAAAGAAAACAGGACTGTCAGCACTGAGGGTTTTTTTTTCAAATATATATTATTATATTATATTTATATTGTGTATTTGATAACCTTTATGTATAATGGATTATAAAAGGTATTCATAACGTATGTTATAATGCATTGTATATTTTCATAAATAATTGTAACCAAAGTTAAAATGCATTATAATATTTGCAGATTCCTGGTTACATCTGAATTTGGTTGTTTGTCATGTGTTTTAATGCATTATACTTTCTAAAGGTGTGTTTAATTAATAGTTAATGTATTATAACTGTGGTTACAATTATTCGTGAGATCATACAATGCATTATGAGTTGCATTACAAGGCATAATTAATCCATTAAAAATACTTTTATAATGCATTATATATAAAGGCTTTAACTTAAGTGTTACAGTTTTTTTTAACCTCTAGAAGATTAGCAAACATTTTGTAGAAGCTTCTATTCAAATAAAAATGTAGAGAATAAATGATTAGGGTCTATTACATACTTTTGTGACAGAAAATATCCACAGACAATTTACATTTTGGATGATGTTCCTTAATGATCTATAGCTGGTTTTATATTTTACAGTATGAAAACACATGTATTATGAATGCGTATGTTTCACGAAGGCTGGGTTATTTAAATAAATACACCTTTGTGCACAAAATAAGATGCAGTTGAACTATATATTTTTGCCATATATCAATACAAAAATAATGTCACAAAAATACTTTATGAAAAGAAAAAAAAAAAATTAAAAAGGACCTCACCTATTATGCCCTTATTCAAGGTCTTGATTTTGTTTTTAGGCTCTGCTAGAATAGGTTTCATGCTTGAATGTTCAAAAAAAACATTATCTTTTACATATTTGACATTGTTGCAGGAATTTCAGGGAGTTCAGAAACAGTGACCCTGATATAGAGAATAACTCCTGCTGGAGTGACTTTGTGCTTTGTAACTTTGCAGAGCTTTTTCATGCTCAAAAAGCAACATTACACACTACAGGAAGTTGAAGATGTAAAAAAGCATAATAAAACCCCTTTAAAATGATTATTAACGGGGTTCCACAATTTTTGACCAATGAATTTCCATGATTTTGTCAATGATTTTTCAGTCATTTGTGATTAATGGATAAAACAGAGGCTGCACTCCGAGAGCAATTTCTAACTCAGAACTCATAAAATGTATACTCACTATTAAACAAATTTAAATTGACTGATATCTCCAGGATTTAGTAACTGTGGGAACCATTTATTATTTATTAAACAAAAAAGCTTAGCCTGTCACCTTGTTCATTGCTGAAATAGGAAGCCATCCGTGTTGCCTCTGAGCCAAATCCAGCACAGGAATGGTGGCAGCCGCCTTGTGTCCCTCTGGGTAATTATTAATGATGGCCTCAACTCTCTGTCACATAGCATAAACAACAAACACAGCTATAGTCTTTATTCAACATATCTGACAACAGCAAGACATGTTTGATCTTGGCTGTGGAATACAAGAGTAAAATGTGCAGTTTTGACAGGGGGGAAAAAAAAGCATTAAACAAAACATGCATTAAAAAAAATACAAAACATGCATTAAATATGATCACAGGTTATGAGATCAAAAACACAAATGAGTTCCCTCACCTTCAGGTTTTCTGGGGAGAACTCGAATGGAGTCTCTGGATTGTTGTCTGGTGTGTCTCTGTGCTGAAATAATGAAAACAGATTAAACCCTCAACAACAAATACGACGCTACAAAAATATAAGCCCTAAAATCTTATGTTCTTCTGATTTAGGGTGCATGTGTGTTCTATAAAAATAAACAAATTATTGATTTCCATGTCAAGTCACGCTTATTTATATAGTGCTTTATACGATACATATTGTTTGAAAGCAGCTTCACAGTGATAAACAAGAAAATAAAGTAACTTTGCCTTTAACTAGAGCTCAATTTAGTTCAATGGTGATTCAATTCAGTTCAATAACTTTGTTGCCAAGTTCATTAGTTATGAAGCATACTCATTTCTACTACAAAACAGCTCACAATAGTGTCATTCAGCTTCAGTCAGATCAGTGCTGATTCAGTTTAGATCAATAACAGTAACAAATTATGAAACAAGCTTAATTAACAAGCTATAAGCAGCTCTACAGAAGGCAAGTGTTGTTAAGCTCAAGTCAGGTCAATGTTGATTCAGTTCAATTCTTTAACAGTGCCAATGTTGCAAAATTCATCAATTATGAAACAAACTCAATTTAGCTATAAGTATAAAGCAGCTCTACAGAAAACAATAGTGTCATTATCCAGTTCTAGTTTTGTTCTCATCCAAAAGTGTCAGTGCAGTCAAATTGATACCATTGCTGAATATTAACCCTTGTGTGTCCTTAAGAACATTTTTATCTTTTAATTTTAATTATTTTGCCTATGTTAATGCCAAATGCATACATATTTTATACTAGTAACAAAAAAATAGTTCCTCTCAGGACCTCAAGGACAAAAATGTCCCCATTGAAACCCATTAAAACTGCAATTTTGAATCCCAGGGCCATTTAACTATAAAATAGTCTTTGTTAATAGGCTTTCATTCTGTTGGCAAGGCTTCAAAATTAACATTTTCACCAGATTGCATCTGTTGACCTATAAAGCAAATATTCACTTTTCCTGCTTCTGCGTACTATAGAGCCAATTGGATAAATTATGCAGCTATAATTGTGCGGTTGTGTTGGTATGGGTGTCAGAGTGTGGTTTGTATGTGTGTACTAAAAAATTTGTGTGTTTGTGTGTGTGTAATATTTGAGAGAGAAAAAACACAAATCCAACCACTGTGTGAACCAGCAGAGCTTTGCTGGCATCTAACGGAGAAAATTTGGTACTGCGCCCATCATTTTATGAGATATCAACCTCAAATTTAGATTTATGTTCATTAAAAAAAAAAAAAAATCATAAACTTAAACCTCTGTAACTTTTTGTTTTTCACTTTTTAAACTGTTTTTTAATTCAACAATAATCTGCCAAGTGTCTTAATCTTAAGTCTGTGCTCCCAAGATTCAAATTTTTATGACAATGTTGTTGATACTGACATTTTTGTCCTCTAAGAGTAACTTTATTAAACTGACAAACAATGGCTAAGTGTCTCATGTGCAAATTATTACAAAGACTGCAACAAAGAAAACAAAAGTAAAGTCTCACCACAAAGAGTCCTCCTCCTCCAGCACGAGCCGACGTCTGGTGCAGACTGCGCACTTGCCTCGCCTGCAGAAGAAATGACACATGGCCTTGACTTATAAACAAGTGTCAGTAGAAAATACTGCGAGAAAACTATTGAGTAACTACCTAAATATATGCATATATGTGGTCAAGAGTAGATACACAATAAAAAAAACGCATGTTCTTGGCAGACTGCTCAATGTGTGCAGTTAAAACACTGTCTGTGCAATTCATAACTTTGTGTATATTGTGTGCACTGATAAAATATGCTGAGTATACAGTGAATATGCTCTTTAATACTTTCTGTTCAGTGTACAGTGTTGACTTTGCATTAGTCATTGCAAAAGCAATGCATTATATATATATATATATATATATATATATATATATATATATATATATATAATGTGTGTGTGTGTATATATATATATATATATATATATATATATATATAATGTGTGCATGTGTGAATATATATATCAACACTGTACACTGTACACATATATCAACAGAAAGTATTATAGAGCATATTCACTGTATACACACAACGTTATGAATTGCACATAACTTATGTGTGTGTGTGTGTGTGTGTGTGTGTGTGTGTGTGTGTATATATATATATATATATATATATACACATACACACACACATAAAGATAACCCCTAAAGAAATAACATTTTCATATGCAAATTATTAAAAATCAATAACTGTTTTTAACGAGTATTTAGTAATCACAAAAGGTTTCATTCTTTTAATACATATGAACACAATCCGGCCTCATTATTAGCTGTTAGCGTTTTAGCTTCATGTCCTTGCACAGATGTCAACGCTGCTTTTAAAGCATAATTCATATGCAATTATTCTAACCACCTCATTAATAATCCGATTAAAACATATATAAAGTAAACCTACCGCATAAGACACGGCAGAGCGCAGCGTTGAAGATAAAAACATCTTTTCAATGCACTCGGTCACACTAAACACAAGCAATGGCGGACATCAAGTGATGCGAGTTCGATTGAGCGGGTCTGGTTCCACAAGGGACGTTCCAAGCGCTGAGTCTGTATAATGGAACACCGAGCTGCAGACAAAAATACAGATGCACATTGTGTTCTTGACATGCCACGATAAAAATAACTGACAATCAGAGTGCACACGGGTGCACACTTGTAGAACTTGAAATTACATGCTAAAACGGTTCATAATGCAATACTGTAAGTAAAATCTGTGGCAAATGTTTTGTTTTATTGTTCTTTTTAACAAATGGGGTTTATTCCAAAACAATCATTACAGAACTATACGCAGAAAACCAATATAGTGTAATATTTATTGAGCCACTAGACTAGTAGATTTAAATATTCAATTATTTTGTGCATATGTTCTAGTTTTTGGTCTAGAAGAAATTCCCTTGTTTTGTAAGTTCAGCAGTCAGTATTGCTTGGTCAAAGAAACTCCGGCTACTTTTCCAGGAAATCACACTGTAGGCATCAATGCCAATTCAATTCCATGAGTGGGCAGAGGAATGCAGTTACGATAGAGGGTGGATGAGTCATGAAAATCATCCTGTCCGGTCCGGACACAAAGACTATTATTTTATTTTATTTATTTTATTTTATTTTATTATTTAATATCATTTTATTTAATTTTATTCAATTAAAATTTTTAAAATATTCATAAGTAAATAACATTTTTTTTCTAAAAATGCAAAAAGTCCATGTGTTAAGTTGTTGTCATTTTTATTATTTGTCTAGACACAAAGATATATATATATAAATATATATAAATTATAAATTATACATTTTATTTATTTTATTATTTTATTTAATTTTATTCAAATAAATTTTAAAAAATATTCATATGTAAATCAAAAAAAAAATCTAAAAATGCAAAAAGTCATGTTAGGTTGTTGTCATTATTATTATTTATTTATTTATTATCTAATCAATTATAATTGTAAAAATTATTCATAAGTAAATAACATTTTTATTCTAAAAAATGCAAGTCTTTTTAGGGTTAATGTGTGTTAAATTGTTGTCATTATTATTATTTACTTTCTTTAATTTCTTCGATTATAATTGCAAAAATTATTCATAAGTAAATAACATATTCTAAAAAATGCAAAAGGTCTTTTTTGGGGTTAGTGTTTGAATTCGTTTGTTGTCATTATAACTTGTGGCCGGTTGCATAAACTGAAAATCTTAAAAGCTAGTCATCTAATTTTTTTTCTTCAAAACTGATCCTAACTTTTTAAAGCCAGTTACATAAAAAGGTAGATCGGTCTCATTTGCATTGGAAAAGTAAGACTAATTACCTTTTGTCTAACTGTTAGTTAGTCAAACTAGTTCTTAAGTCTAACAGTCTTAACATAGTGGCTCAGTTTCTGCAACTGGCAGCACTATATGAAGAAGTCAATGGTATGTCCTCATTTAGACAGCCAAGTAAATGTTGTGTGTGTGTGTGTGTGTGTGTGTGTGTGTGTGTGTGTGTGTGTGTGTGTGTGTGTGTGTGTGTGTGTCTTCTTTCAGTAAACACGCAGCCCACTCGTGCTGCGCCTCCCTCTGCAGTGGGATCAGCAGCCGAGCAGCCGCTCACCCAATCAAAAAGTAGGAGTGCTGAATGGAGCGCTCTGATTGGTGGAGGAGGAGCTGAGCAGATTGAGCATGATTAAAGAGTGGGTACCACATGCACAGACACAATAAACTTATTCATCTATAGACTGACATCTATCCCAATACAGATCATAGAGATTGAGAAATGTCACCTGTTTCAGACTCCACCAACATGGTTGTTCCAGGGACCCAGGAGCCAGAGGAGAAGATATACCATCCATCTGAAGGCCTGTTCACAGATGCACACGTGCCAGACTTTAATGCATATCTTGCCCTATACAAGAAGTCTACAGAACAGCCTGAAGGTAAGCTAAAGTGCATGACTGAGTGAGAGGGGGATTTGTAATAGGGTAGATAGGGTAGATAACTGCTTGTCTAATATGCGTTGCAGAGTTCTGGGGGGATGTTGCTCAAGAGTTTTACTGGAAGAAGCCCCCGTCAGGGCAGATGATGCAGTATAACTTTGATGTCACCAAAGGGAACGTTTACATCAAGTACATGGAGGGAGCAAAAACCAACATTTGCTACAACGTCCTTGACTGGAATGTGCATGAGAGGAACCTGGGAGAGAAAGTGGCTTACTACTGGTAATCTAACGTGTTTTCACTCTGTTGATATGGTGCACAATTATAACTTGTGTTATATAGTCCAAGCTTTAATAGTTGATGCATTTCAGGCTGGCAAAGTCAAAGCAAAAGAGAAATACTTTTTGGCATGTGTTTTCACAATAGAAAGTATATTTTTATCACAATAAATTATGTAAAGACTAAGCAGCAGATATAAAGAATGATTTAAAATGGATATGAACATGGTTTAGCAACATTGTTTAGAGTTAATGCATCTGTGCAAGATTGAGTCCAGACTTGAGAATCAGATTTTATAAGTATCAAGTATTTAGCTCCTGTTCTTTTAGACAGGCAAGGCAGGGCACACTGATTAATCTGAGTGATATTGAATCATGTCACCTGCATGACATCAACCTGATGCTATCACAGAACTCCTTGATTACATACTGTAAACAGAGATAGGACGATTCCTGTAAGAATTTCATCAATGACACATGAGAAGTCATCCAGCTGTTAATTCCAGATGACTTCTCAGGAACATCCCTATGACAGTTTCTAATATATAATCAACATTTTCTGTGATAATATTGGGTTGATGCCATACTGTATGTAGGTGATACTGGTTCAGTAACACTCATTGTTGTCATGTAATCTTTGCTTTGGAGTATTAATAGTCGTGTGGAACAAGAGGTGTCAGATGACTGCTGTTATATACAGCGCCATATAGTCATATATCACACATCTGCTTTACATCGCCATTTAGCCACATTCTAACAAGGGTCAATCTCACAAAAGCGTGTCCAGGTCATATTTCACCACACATTAGTAAAGAAATCAGAAATTGAATTAGGAACATTAACATTGATATCATTATTTTCATGGAAATTAAGCACAATTCCCCCCTCAAATTTGTATTAAAATGTTTGATTTATTTTTGTAATTCCTATTACAAAAATATGTATTCACATTATGGTAATATAGTAAAAACACAATGATTTTTTTATTCAGTTCAGCATAAATTAAAAGTGATATATATTAGTGCTGTTGAATCGATTATCATTATTTTCTCATTAATCATGATTAATCGTATCTAACATAAAAGTTTGTAAATATGTGTGTGTGTGTGTGTGTGTGTGTGTGTGTGTGTGTGTGTGTGTGTATATATATATATATATTTACAAACTTTTCTGTTAGATACGATTAATCACGATTAATCGTATTGACAGCACTCATGATTTTACATATCTATTATAATATTTACACACATATATATATATATATATATATATTTTTCATATACATGATTTTACATATATAATATAATTAACACGTAAACACATTTTATATATATAATATTTTCACGTACATAATTTTACATATATAATATAGCTACTAATAAAGCAACTTTTTTGTAATGTCTATTTGATGCTTTTGTCATTTAACACAATAATGACTTTAAATTATCTTTTGGGGGTAATTTCTTAGGCAAATCTGATGTGTGATTAATTTGTATATATATATATATATATATATATATATATATATATATATATATATATATATATATATATATATATATATATATATATATATTTTTTTTTTTTTTTTTTTTTTTTTTTTTTTTTTTTTTTTTTTTTAAGCAAAATATAATTTAGTTTTTATTTAGATTTTGATGTGAAATTTACCCTGAAGATGTTATGGACAGGTTTTGTGAGATTCATCCTAAAAGTCAATAGGAAAATGTTTAACTATGGTCATCTAACTATAAACATCTCAATAATACCAGGTTAACTGGTTTGCATGGGTGAACAGAAGCGTGCTATGAGGACAGAGTCCTCTGGCTATAGTCTAGACTGACTCTCTCTCTCTCTCTCTCTCTGGCACGTTACATGAGGTGGTTTTGGCAGATAGTCTCCTAACAGATGCCAAGAACCAAAGCATGCGAACCATGCTGAGGCGACACTTCAGTTAGACATTAACCATCAAGTGCTAATGGAGGACGCAGGGACACAGGATTGCACTCTACAAAAAAAAGGCTCTTAAAAGCAGTGTGGACACTATATATACTTAAACACATGTCATACCTAGGTGGTCCTTTGTTATATAATACAAAATATGATGCAATGTGCAACCTCAGAGGTCAGAATCCCTTCTTTACGGTGCCGTCCATTCATACCTAAGAGTTCACTCTGCTTAAAAACTGTTCATCTTGTCAGCGGTCCATCACGGTCTTTCCTTTTTTGGACGGCCAGGTGCAGTTGCCCAGTAAAACATGACTGAGAGCTTTCTTGCTGATTTGCATTGAATGTGTTGCATGACTTTGCACACAGCCACAGTGAAATAATGGAGAGACACAAATATCATTAGTGATGCTTCCTAAAACAAGCATCACTATTACTGCTGTTCATACTCAAGGTTAGTGTTTTGAATGAACCCCCTAACAAGTTTAACAAGGCATGTTGCCATATTGCAATCTGTTGAATTAACTGTTCTTGACCGGCCAAAGGCACAGCTGTCGGACATCCAAATCTAATACAGGCAGCAGAGCCAAAGTCCTGTAAAAAGGAGACGCGTACAGTGGGGTCCAAAAGTCTGAAACCACACTGACAATCAAAGTCTAATTTCAGCCTGGGAATAAACAGAATTTTTTAGGATTTAAAACATGCATTGAGAAGAACAAAACTTTATGGCATAAAATAAAAAAATATTATTTCGTATTCTGCAAATGACAATTTAAAGGGGACCTATTATTCTTCTTTTTACAAGATGTAAAATAAGTCTCTGGTGTCCCCAGAGTGTGTATGTGTAGTTTTAGTTAAAAAATACCCCACAGATCATTTTTATAGCATGTTAAAATAACCACTTTTTTGACGTGAGCAAAAACAAGCCGTTTTTGTGTGTGTCCCTTTAAATGCAAATGAGCTGCTGCTCCCGGCCTTTCAAGAAGAGGGCGGAGCTTCAAGAGCTCTTGCTCCGACATACCGGCAACAACAAAACAGGGCAATCTCACGCACTGAAAATGCCAGAAACTGTCAGTAGCGGTGTTCAGCCTTATATGTTTCAAAATCAACCTTTGTGAAATTCCAGCGTTGAAAAGATCCTCGTTTGTGAAGCAGTCCGGTGCAAAATGATTGGTGAAAACCTATAAGACTTTACCGATTTGAAAATGAAATGAAATTTAACCATGATGTCCTCAGTGACTCAGATGGCTGGAGTCTATGGAGACTCCATTTGGTACATCCCAAAACACAACACTTGTAATGCCTCTTTGGCTCAGAGAAAGAGGTTGTGGGCGGGACTTCTCATGTAGGGGAGAATCGGAATCACCTCGTTTGAAGAAACTGCTTCTGATTTATGGGAATTATAAAAAAAAAGGAGTGAGTAGATTTTTACCATTATAGGCTGGTTGTTCTCACACACTGCGGACACACATCGGCGTTCAAACACCTTATAAAAGTGAATTTTGCATAATAGGTCCCCTTTAAATGTGAATAAATCATGTGAATCATTCAAACACATATTTTTGTGCTTTTTGGAACAAATAATGCTATTGTTAAAGAAAAAGGATGACAAATGAGACAATCATGTATTTGTTAAAATATAAAATGATTTTATTTCAACCAGTGTTATTTTAATATTATTTATATTATTATAGTATTGATTACGTATTTTGAATTAGCTTTTATTTTTATATTTTCAATTTTCATTTTATGTTTATTTTAAATTTTAGTAATTTAATTTAATTTTTATATATTTTTATATACTTCATCTTAATCTTATATATTTCAGTTATTTATATTAACATTCATTTTATTTTATTTCAACTTTATTTCAATTAACAAAAACTATTTTTGATAGCTTTAATAATCTAACAACACTGAACTTTTCACTTGAATTGTTATGCTGATAATCCAGAATAGAAGCATTTTTATTATCGGTCTCAGATTTTTTGTAATTGCAAAATCATTTGAATTGCAGATAGGCAAACTCATTAGGCCAGCATATAGTAGTGCATCATGAAGGGCATCTGTTATTTCCTAATGGTTTAAAATCGATCGATATATTCTGCAGGGAGGGAAACTCACCTGATCATCACCTGACCATCACCTACAACCAGCTGTTGAGAAACGTGTGCCGATGTGCCAATGCATTAAAGCTGTTGGGTAAGAGCGTCATCCTCCTCTGGGTTTGAGTTTGCTCAGCATTTCTAGAATGCAAAATATTGGTGCATTGAACCTCTGACATGCATTATGTGAGAATTCTCACTAATGGTTTTCCATTTAAATTAATGTTTGATTCTGTGATTCAGGTGTGAAGAAGGGGGACAGAGTCGCCATCTACCTACCCATGATTCCAGAGCTGGTGTACACGATGCTGGCCTGCGCTAGAATCGGGGCTGTTCACTCTATAGTGGTGAGCGGGTTTACAGATCTCTAGTAGTTTTACATTAAACTCATCATGAAATGGAAGTTGCGCTAGTCTTTTCTTCCCTATTGTGACGTATATCCCAGTAAAACAGCTTCTGGAACAAGAACAAATGTAGGGTGGGAATTGATTGGATGGTTGCGGTTTTGCTATTGGTGGATCTCATGTGAGTGACAGGTTGCCCCGCCCTCATCATCAGAGAAGAGAAGTTGCTGCAAGAGGGAGGGGAAGTTATTTAAGTTAAAGATTATGAGGAACGTGAATTTAAAAAAATGATGTGCACGGATTAATCATTTAAAATAAATACTGCAATATTCCATAGAAAAACAAGAACTGTCCATTCTGATTTCGTTGTGACTTTAAAGGAATATTCTGGGTTTTAAGCTCTATTATCTGTCGAGGAAGGTCTGAAGGAGAGTTTCAACTCGGGTCAGTATTTAGCACGGTATCATTAATATGTATGAAATGAGTACAGCCTCATTGACCCTGCCAGGACTACTTCTGCCTGCCAAGCCTCTTTAGCCATGTAAAGGTTATAGCTGAAGTTAAAAATAACACGAGTACTTTTTTTTTTATCAGATATCAAAGCCTATTTTTTATTCTTTGATGATGACCCCATTCCAGTCAGACTGTTATTCTGCTCATTTCTTTTGGAAGATATCCAAATTATTATCATTGCCGACGAATTTTGTGACATCAATACTGTTATAGAACTGAACTGAATCTAAAATGAGCTGAATAACGACACTATTGTCTTCTGTAGAGCTGCTTTATAGCTGAAGTGAACTCATTTCATAATTGATGAACTTTGCAGTTATCGAACTGAAGCAAAACTGAACTGACTTGAGCTAAATAATGACACTATTGCCTTTTTTAGAGCTGCTTTAACAAATTCAGAATTTGAATTTGTCTCGTATTAGATGAAGTTTATGTAATTGATTTTCATTGATATTCATAGTTTTCAGTCACATGACTGGTGCAGAGACCCAGTGCCGGTCAAAACATCCATAGAACTGCATTACAGGCCTGTCAAAAGAAGAAAAAAAAAAAAATTTGTGAACAAAGTTTTGGGCACCTGTGATCCGTATCCAGCACCTGCTGTAGTATTTCAATCACTAAAACAGCGAGACGTTCTAAAACGCTTAACGTGAAAGACACTTAAAGTGCCATAATGTACTAAAACAGTGATATTAAAAGACCAAATTCAGATTCATATTCACATTATTGATGATGAATGCTATATATATAGGCGAGATGAGCCCAGAATATGAACGCAATGTGTTAAAGGGGACCTATTATGCCTTTTTTTTACAAGATGTAATATAAGTCTCTGGTGTCCCCAGAATGTGTCTGTGAAGTTTCAGCTCAAAATCCCCCACAGATCATTTATTATAGCTTGTCAAATTTGCCCCTATTTGGGTGTGAGCAAAAACACGCCATTTTTGTGTGTGTCCCTTTAAATGCAAATGAGCTGATGCTCCCGGCCCCCTTTCCAGAAGAGGGCGGAGCTTTAACAGCTCGTGCTTCGGTTGCACAACAACAACAAAGCTGGAGAATCTCACGCAGCCAAAATGAGGATTGTCAGTAACGGTGTTCAGCCTCACATTGTTCAAACCGGAGTCGACACTGATGGAGAGACTCAGGAAGAATTTACACCTTTTAGAATGAAACTGGACGTTTCTGAATGGTTAGTGGATAAATGTATGTAGTTGCTGTGGAGTTGATCAGCTCATCCACTAGCATGTGCCGTCATGTTCATCTTTTGTGTTGAATTGACCCTCGTTTGTGAAGCAGTCCGGCGTAAAATGACGGCATGACAACAACACTCTACTACAACAACTCTTCCTCTTCTCTAAAGCAGCCCAAAATGGCCTGATTCCCTTTGTTGTGTGTTCTCGGGGGCGGGGTTTATGTAAATTTTAAGGTTTGTGATGTCACCTCGAAGCTCGTTGTAGTCCCTACCAGCCGTTTGGTGTAGTCCTTAAAAAGTGATTTCTGTAAAAGAAAATATCTCCCTTTGCATTGAAGTTTGAGCATCATAACTAGCATGTAACTCTCTCCTGTCTTCCTCATTCAGTTTGCCGGTTTCTCGTCCGAGTCTCTGTGTGAGAGGATCATGGATGCTCAGTGCAACATCCTGGTAACAGCAGGTAAATATGACACACATAGGCTGAAGTTCATCTCATGTCTCCTCACGCACCATCTCTCCACGTTTAGGTGTAGGTGCAGTTCTGTATTAAAGGACGTGTGTTTGGGCTGACTGTATGTTTATTGAGTTTGTAAATGACCTTTTACAGATAAGCTGAACAGAAACTGATAACCAGAGATAATGTGAAGAGAGATGTGATGTCGTGTTTACTACACCGGAAATCCTGTGGAGTCACACTTCTGACTATCAGCAAAGTCTGATTCACATTTCGTTGCTAATTCAGGTCATTTAGACATGACAAGAATTGACTAACCAAAGTTAGTTTTTATGTGACGTTTAGGTGCTGGTAAATACCTATTGTAAATATTCAGATCATATTTCACCCCCAAAAGAAATGTATAATAATTTATATGTAAATGCTGTTCTTCTGAACTTCCTATCCATCAAAGAATCCTGAAAAAATTTATCACTTTTCCAACAAAAATATAAAGCATTCACTTTTCAACATTAATAATTATATGTTTGTTGAGCAGCAAATCAGCATATTAGAATGATTTCTGAGTGTTTTATAATATATTCAATAATCTATTCATTATAAATTGTAAAAATAGATATATTTACAAACTTTTACGTTAGATAGAATCGCGATTAATCGCTTTGACAGCAGTCTATCTTTCTCTCTTCCTATCTCAGGTGTTTGCTCTCTCTTTGTGTCCTACAGATGGTGTTTACAGAGGTGACAAGCTGATCAATCTGAAGAAGATTGCGTCTGAGGCTCTGCAGCGCTGTAAGGAGAGGTGCGTCCCTCTCTCACTATTAGAGGATCCTCTGTTTACATGAACCTCTCATCCGTCCATTACAGCCAGAGTCACTCACCCAATCAGAAACTGTCAGGGGTTGCCGGGCAACAGCTCAGTTTGGAAGCCTCCTCTTTGTGTCACCATGGCAGCATGTGAAATGAGACTTACGCATCATAGAGCAAACAGAATTGTGTAACGTGTGACTGAATGATGTCACTGATTTGGCACAATAATCAATTAAGATCTTTAGATAGTATTAGACTAGTAAATAAATTACATAATGCAATGATAAGAACACACCTATGCAAACAATGCTATTATTTTTCAAATTTACTCATACAGAAACCACATAGTAACCCCTGGCAACCATTCACAGCACCTAGCATCATCACAACACTTTTTTCCTTTCTTCTAATAATGATCTCTCTCTCCCCCAGCATGGCCTTGTCTGTTCAGAAGTGTGTGGTGGTCAGACATCATGCCTTCATAACTAACAATGATGCTTCCAACAAACTACAGGTTGGTCAAAAGGTTGAGTTGTACGGACTTCTTATATGATGCTTCATTAGCAGGATAAAATACCGTGCATATATGTTGTATGGAAAGCAGCAGCTCCATTATTCTGTCTGTTTAAGAAAATACAGTAACACACACACACACACACATTTGATTCCTGTGATGCAAAGCTGAATTTTCAGCATCGTTACTCCAGTCTTCAGTGTCACATGATCCTTCAGAAATCATTCTAATATGATGATTTGCTCAAAAAACATTTTTCAGGATTCTTTGATGGATAGAAAGTTCAAAAGAACAGTATTAATTTGAAATAGAAAACTTTTGTAACATTATAAATGTCTTTACTGGAACTTTTGATCATTTTAATGCATCCTTGCAGAGGATTGCTCAACTTGCTTAACTTCATTTCTCAAGATAAATAGTCAAGTCACCTTATATATCACTTTATACAATTCATAGTTTTCACATATATATATATATGTGTGTGTGTGTGTGTGTGTGAGTGTGACCCTGGACCACAAATAATCTGAAAGCTGAATAAATAAGCTTGTTAGGATAGGACAATATTTGGCTGAGCTACAACTATTTGAAAATCTGGAATCTGATGGTGCAAAAAAATCAAAATATTGAGAAAATCACCTTTAAAGTTGTCCAAATGAAGTCCTTAGCAATGCATATCCACTCACAAAAAATACATTTTTGATATATTTACGGTAGGAAACTTTCGAAATATTTTCATGGAATATGATCTTTAGTAACAATCCTAACAATTTTTGGCATAAAAGAAAAATCGATAATTTTGACCCATACAATGGCTATTGCTACAAATATACCCGTGCGACTTATGACTGGTTTTGTGGTCCAGGGTCATAAATATACAGTATATATATATATATATATATATATATATATATATATATATATATATATATATATACACTACTGTTCAGAAGTAGTTTGGGGTCTGAAAGATTTTTTTTTTTTTTTAAAACAATGTTCATTCATTTCTTTTGTGTTTGTATATGCATGCGCTCCAGACCCCGTGGGATGAATCATGTGACATTTGGTGGGATGATCTGATGGACGGTGTGTCAGACGAGTGTGAACCGGAGTGGATGGACTCAGAAGATCCTCTCTTCATACTTTACACCAGCGGCTCGACCGGAAAACCCAAGGCAAGTGACCTCTCTCTCACCTACTGTTTAACATATGGAAGTACTGAAATACAATACATACATGCACTACAGTTCGGGGTCAAAATTTGGGGTCTCTAAGATTTTTTTTAAAGAGCAAGGATATGATATGCACTGTACAAGATAATGTATCCCTCAATGCAATGCATTCAACCTTCCATTTCCATATAATCACAGTCTCCTTCTTGACTTCTTATTTGTTCAGACTGCTAAAAGTTAAGATATTAAAATGGTTTAAGCTGCAAAATAACTATATTTATTTCTAATGCTAATTCACTAATTGTAGCACAAGACTGTTAAAGGTGCCCTAGAATCAGAATTTGAATTTATCTCGGCATAGTTGAATAACAAGAGTTCAGTATATGGAAAAGACATACATTGAGTTTCAAACCCCATTGCTTCCTCCTCCTTATGTAAATCTCATTTGTTTAAAAGACTTCCGGAAAACACGCGGATCTCAACATAACACCGACTGTTACGTAACAGTCGGGACCATTAATATGTATGACCCCAATATTTGCATAATGCCAGCCCATTCGACGCATTAGACAAGGAAAGGCAGTATTAACGGCTGGATCTGTGCACAGACAAGGTAAGCAAGCAAGAACAACAGCGAAAAATGGCAGATGGAGCAATAATAACTGACATGATCCATGATATCATGATATTTTTAGTGATATTTGTAAATTGTCTTTCTAAATGTTTCATTAGCATGTTGCTAATATACTGTTAAATGTGGTTAAAGTTACCATCGTTTCTTACTGTATTCACGGAGACGAAAGTCGTTGCTATTTTCATTTTTAAACACTTGCAGTCTGTATAATTCATAAACACAACTTCATTCTTTATAAATCTCTCCAACAGTGTGTAATGTTAGCTTTAGCCACAGAGCATAGCCTCAAACTCACACAGAATCAAACGTAACCATCTAAATAAATACTTTACTCACATAATTCGAAGCATGCATACAGCATGCATGACGAACATCTTGTAAAGATCCATTTGAGGGTTATATTAGCTGTGTGAACTTTGTAAATGCACTGTATTATAGTCGAGAGCTCGTGTGGCAGAGGGAGCGCATCTCTTAAAGGGGCCGTGCTGAAAAAATCAGTGCATAGTTAATGATGCCCCAAAATAGGCAGTTAAAAAAATTAATTAAAAAAAATCTATGGGGTATTTTGAGCTGAAACTTCACAGACACATTCAGGGGACATCTAGGACTTATATTACATCTTGTAAAAAAACAATCTAGGGCACCATGTACTGCTCCACATACTTTATAAAAAATGGTAGGCAGCATACAGTATATACTGCACAGTGTGCAGTAAGTAGTATGTTAGTATTCCATCACATCCGTGTTTGTTCCATCGATTCATTCCTGTGCAGGGGGTCGTCCACACCATCACCGGCTATATGCTCTACACATCACTGACCTTCAAATATGTTTTCGATTATCACCATGATGACGTTTACTGGTGCACTGCAGACATTGGCTGGATAACAGGCCACTCCTACATCACGTACGGCCCATTAGCCAATGGCGCGACCAGTGTGCTCGTAAGTTAAATATAATGCAGAATATTTACTTGTGTAAACTAGTCAATTGCAAATTGTTTCAGCATAGATTTTTCTGTCATTTAAAAATATATGCAATCAGTTTGTTTTAATATTTATAATTTGCCACAAACAGTTTGGATGAAAGTGACTTGGTGTGTGTGTGTGTGTGTGAAGTTTGAAGGAGTGCCGGTTTACCCTCATGTGGGCCGACTGTGGGAGATCATTGAGAAGTACGGAGTCTCCAAGTTCTACACTGCACCCACTGCTATAAGACTACTGATGAAATACGGCAGAGAACCACTGCAGCGGTGAGCACACACACACACACACACACACACACACACACACACACACACACATATGTGTACCTAGCACGGTTGGAACACATATTGCTTTCATATACAGCTAATTGTAAATTATATAACCTAACCCCAACTACTAACAGAAAACTTAATGCTTTTTTACAGGAAAAAAAAATATATATATATATATATATATATATATATATATATATATATATATATATATATATATTTTTTTTTTCCCTGTAAAAAAGCATTAAGTTTTCTGTTAGTAGTAGTTAGTAGTTTTTTTCTGTATATATATATATATATATATATATATATATAGCAAATAATAATAATATACATAAATGTATAAATAATAATGTATTATTTATTTTATAATAATACATATTATTATTATTATTATTATTATTATTAAACAAATAATAAATTACTAAATATAGTTTTTACAATTATTGTTTATATTGTACAAATATTTTTTACACTGTAACAGAAAACCTAATACATTTTTAGAAAAATACAATAAAATAATAAAATAAATAAATAATAATATACATAAATGTTTAAGCAATCATTTATTATTGAATTATTTAATTGAATTATTAAATGTAATTATTATTAGTTAATAAGTAAAAATAATATTATTTATAAAATATTTATATATTGTTTTTACATTGTTTTAGCCTAACATAACCATAACAGAAAACTTAATCCATTTATAGAAAAATATTAGAAATTATATATAAAAAAATATTTTTATTAACATGTTATAATATTAATATTATAATAAATATTTTTGTAATTAGTATTCATTTAAATTCAAGATTTATTTTATTTGTCACATACAGTTATATACAGATACAAGCATATATATATATATATATATATATATATATATATATATATATATATATATATATATAATATTATATTATTGTTAGAAATAGCTCACTTCTGGTTACAAATTTGTTCTTACAAATATGGTTAAGCAGGAACACACACACACACACACACACACACACACACAAACACAATCTGGCCAGAAACTGCTGCTAGCTCATAACTGTCCTCCAGGGGGCGCTGGAGGCCTCAGAAAGCCAAATCCTCCATTGAGCCGCATTCAAATCTCTGGTCGTTTTATTTGGCATATTGGAGATATTGCAAGTAATTTTGTTTAAAACTACTTTACGTGAAATAAATATTTCCATAACAACTGTTGCTGGTCTTGTGATATTTGATTCATTACTGAACACTATTTGAAATAAACATTTAATTATGTCATTATAATATAATATTCATTAAATATTCCCAATAAACAAAATCAAGCAGGCTACTACTCTACATTTCTCTTGTGAATATTCCAGTTCACTCAGATCACATTATAGAAGTAAAATGAGTTGAGAGCATCACAATGTCTACAACAGGTCTGGAGCTGGTACAGATGATGTTAAATGGCTAGTCTGTAGCCGGTAGTGTTGAACTCACACATTCATGTTGTGTGAAGAAGAGTCTCTCACATTTCTCAGTGTTGTGACAGTGTTCATAGGGAGCGTTTACACTATCAAAGGTTGTTAGCTCCACCTATTGGACAAAAATTATTATAGAAAACGATCTTTCCATCTATATGGTTTTTACATAACAATGCACAGTTTGTGCTACAGACATGAATGCATATACATATACACATAATTTACTTTATAATAATAGTTATTAATATTATAAAATAGGTAAAAAACAAAATATTACTTATTTAAAATATATATATGTTGTTTTTATCATTATACGTGTATTGTACAAATAATGTTTTTCCACACAGTAGTAGTTATTTTAGGTAACTTGAATGTGTCTCTCTCAGGTTTGACCTGTCCAGTTTGCGTGTTTTGGGTACGGTCGGTGAGCCCATAAACCCGGAGGCTTGGCTTTGGTATTATGATGTTGTGGGTCAGCAGCGCTGTCCGGTTATCGACACCTTCTGGCAAACGGAGACGGTAAAACATTTACAACAATCAAAACCAGTCAAGATGCATACTGACCAAGCTTGTTGATCCAAAGTTGCCTAAAAACCCCTTTAACTGTGGTAAAATAAGTAGCTTATTGCTTATATGAAATGTCTATAGAAAAGATATGCTTAGTTAATAATTGATAAGTTCAACTCAGTTTGTTGTTTGGGCAGGGTGGCCATGTTTTGACCCCTCTTCCAGCTGCTACACCACTGAAGCCTGGATCTGCTGTGAGTCTCCTTAAATTCCCCTTCAGTTATTACACCTTACATCCGTCTTCATGACACTGTTAAAAACAGGAACATCTCTATGCAGACATGCCCGTTTTTTGGAGTCCAGCCTGCCATTCTCAATGAACACGGAGAAGAATTAGAAGGAGAGGCGGAGGGATACCTGGTGAGATTTGCATCCTGTTTTAGATTGGTTTAGACAGGTTATGTAGATTGTTGCTAAAGAAAACATCGAATGGTGTTCCCAACCTATTCAAACATTTGATAAGATCGAGTGGTGGTTCAGATATCCCAGCTGTTTTTCCAGATTTTTTTTTTTCATCAGTTTATTCTTATTATAAACAGATGGTTTGTGTCTCAGGTTTTCCGGAAGCCCTGGCCTGGAATCATGAGGGGCGTGTACGGGAATCAGGAGCGCTTCGAGAGCACCTACTTCCGAAAATTCCCAGGATTCTATGTGACAGGAGATGGTAATGCAATAACCAGTATTTGTGAATGTTACATTGTTACTTTTTATAGAATTCTGTGTTACTTTTGCTCACGTCGGTAAAATGAGGCGATTTTGCTTCCAGAACAAAAGAATTGTCCTTGGCACGTTTTAAAAGTCGAATTTTATAAATTTCACATGTGTAAGTCACACGTGTTACTAATGTAAAAAAGTAACTCTTGTCAATTCAAAAGGTAAGGTTACTTTATACATTTATTCCAAAAAGCAAAGTGATTAAAATCTAATCTAAGTGACAAATTATGATATATTCTGCATTTAAGTGGACTTTTGTATTACTATTTCTTATCTCAATTAAAGTCAGCATGAAACGGAAGTTGCGATCGTTTTTTCTTCCCTATTGTGCCGTATATCTAAGTGAAACGGCTTCTGGAAGAAGAACAAACGTAGGGCGGGGCTTGATTTTGTCCCTGGGGACTTGTTGGATGGTTGTGGTTTGCTATTGGTGGATCTCATGTGAGTGACAGGTTGCCCCGCCCTCGTCATCTGACAAGAGAAGAGATGTCGCTGCAAGAGGGAGGGGAAGTTAATCTGGTTCAAGATTATAAGGCACATGAATTTAAAAAATTAAAATTTAAAATTAATTTTGTATTTGTGAGTAAATAAATACATTTAAAAGTTTGTTATTTATTTGAAAAGGTTAGTTAACATGGGTTACATCCAAAGATCAGTCTTGCTTTTTATGTATTTGTCATGTGTGCTCAGGTTTGAACACATTAGCGGCTTTTTCATCAGCGTCACTAAACTTCAGCAGTCACTGATTACAGATTTATCTGTTGCTGTATCGTGTTACGGCACTCTGGCAGTATGTCCTGTAACTGAGTGTCCTTGTGTCCTCAGGCTGCAGGCGGGACAAGGACGGATATTACTGGATCACAGGCCGGATCGACGACATGCTGAATGTCTCTGGTAAGACCTTGAGAGAGAGTTTCAGTGCTGCCACCTGCTGCTTACACATGCCTTATTATATTCATTTGCCTTCTCATAATGACAACATGAAATGGCATTCAAGATGCATTTAACTTCCATAATATGACACATTATTTCATTAAAGTAATATGTATGAAATACAAAATAAGTTGAAAATAAAACAGGACATTTAATTAAGAAATAAATAGGGTTAGTTATCTTTAAGGGTACTAGATGGCATATATTTTTGTATAAATTTTTTTTCAATCATGCATAGTACAAAATATTTATGTTCTATATATATATATATATATATATGGTAAGTTTAGGTTCCAATTCTCACTATTAACTAGTTGCTTATTAACATACATATTACTAGGATATTGGCTGTTTATTAGTACTTATAAAGCATATATCAATGCATTATTCTGCATGACCATATTCTACATCCCATAATCTTACGATACCCAATACCTAATCTTAACAACTACCTTACTAACTATTAATAAGCAGTAATTAGGAGTTTATTGAAGCAAAAGTCATAGTTAATAGTTAATTAATACTGAGAACTGGAGCTTAATCTAAAGTGTGACCATATATATATATACATATATATACAGGTGTGTATGTGTACATTTATGTAATTTGATATATATTTCATTTATATACACTACCAGTCAAAAGTTTGGAAACATTACTATTTTTAATGCTTTTGAACAAAGTCTCTTAGGCTCATTAAGGCTGCATTTATTTCATAATAAATACAGAAAAAACAGTAATATTGGGAAATATTATTCAAATTTAAAATTATGGTTTTCTATTTTAATATACTTTTAAAATATAATTTTATTTCTGTGATGCAAAGCTGAATTTTCAGCATCATTACTCCAGTCTTCAGTGTCACATGATCCTTCATAAATCATTCTGATATGCTGATTTGATACTCAGTTATTATCAATGTTGGAAACAGTTGTGTTGCTTAATATTTTTTTGGAACCTGTGATACTTTTTTCAGGATTCATTGATGAATAAAAGGTTAAAAAGAACAGCATTTATTCAAAATATAATTATTTTCTAACAATATAAATCTTTACTATCACTTTTTATCAATTTAACACATCCGTGCTGAATAAAAGTATTAATTTCTTTCAAAAAAAAGAAAGAAAAAATAATTACTTTTGAACAGAGGTGTATATTGTTACAAAAGATTTCTATTTTGAATAAATGCTGATATTTTTTTAACTTTTTATTCATCAAAGAATCCTGAAAAAGTATCACAGGTTATAAAATAATATTAAGCAGCACAACTGTTTCCAACACTGATAATAAATCATCATATTAGAATGATTTCTGAAGGATCATGTGACACTGAAGACTGGAGTAATGATGCTGAAAATTCAGCTTTGATCACAGGATATAAATTACATTTTAAAGTATATTAAAATAGAAAACCATTATTTTAAATTGTAATAATATTTCACAATATTTTTGTTTTTTCTGTATTTATTATGAAATAAATGCAGATTTAATGAGACTAAGAGACTTTGTTCAAAAACATTAAAAATAGTAATGTTTCCCAACTTTTGACCGGTAGTGTTTATATATATATATATATATATATATATATATATATAATGCTCATCAAAGCTTAAATACAATAAAAACAGAGATACTGTGAAATATTTTTGCAATTTAAAATAAGTGTTTTTTTATGTGAATATATAGTAAATTGTAATTTAGTGATCATACCTGTGATCAAAGCTGAATCATTCCTCCGGTCTTCAGTGTCACATGATCCTTCAGAAATCATTCTAATATGATGATTTGCTGCTCAAGAAACATTTCTGATTATTATTAATGTTGAAAACAGTTATACTGCTTCATATTTTAGTAGAAACCCTTTACTGTCACTTTTGATCAATGCATCCTTGCTGAATAAAAGCTAATTTACTGACCCCAAACTAGTGTTTACAGCCGTCCCGTCTCTTCCCTCAGGTCATTTGTTGAGCACAGCTGAAGTAGAGGCGGCTCTGTCTGAACACCCATCGGTCGCTGAAGCTGCAGTCGTCAGTTGTCCTCATGCAGTGAAGGGAGAGTGTCTGTACTGCTTCATCACGCTGAAAGAGCACAAAGAGTTCAACCGCGCGCTGATGGAGGAGCTAAAGAGGAAAGGTCAGAGGATCAGATTAAACGCTAATAGAAAATACAATCTCAATCTATTTCACACGTACTAACTTTATTCTGCTTTGTCATTCAGTGAGGGAGAAGATCGGACCAATAGCCACCCCAGATTTCATCCAGAATGCTCCAGGGCTTCCCAAAACACGTTCAGGTACTGGGAGCTTTCGTTTTTTTGCATTCTCAATTCCTCCTTTTCCTTCTGAAACTTAAGCTTTTCATCCGTCCGGCAGGTAAGATCATGCGGCGGGTTCTGCGACAGATCGCACGCAACGAAAAAGACCTGGGTGACCTCTCAACCCTGGCCGACCCCAAGGTCGTGGAGGTGCTGTTCAGCCAAAGATGCGAGGCTGCGGCGTGAGCGCGGCTCTTTTCCATGCCGGGACACCGCATTCGCCCTGTGTGCATTAAAGACTTTGGGTTTGGGCTCAGAAAGGGCGCTGGTTCTCCTAGATCTGATCTGAAGGGTGTGACTCTCTCCAGAACTGAGGTAAAACAAACAAAAAAAAATAAAGCGTTGTCACGAAAGCTCACCTCAGGACACTAAACTTCCCAAAGTTATTATAATACAGAGATTTTTTCCATCATTCTGTCAGGTCATACATTATGTAAATCTTTTTTTTTTTCTATTGTGATGTTTTACAGTGCCATATTTGCCCCATTCTGTTTTTCATTTTTTCTTATTTAATTAATTCATAATTGCAGTATTTCTCTCACTAAAACCAATTTTCTATTAGACAAGGGAATGTAAAAAAACTTCATTATTTCATTTCACAAAGGAGATCAGCAATTCAGAAATGTTAGTTTAGTTTAATTTTAGTAACTTCGACTCCAGTTTGTTTTGTGTTTTTGAGATTTTTCTAATTAAATTTTATGTGATATGAAACAATTGTGTGCAATACATGAAGGAAACAGGACATGTTTAAGAGACGTGTAAAATTTTACCAACCAGTTGCTAATGTTACTTTAACAAACAGTAATAAGTAGTTTAACAGTAATAATTGCACATATTGTTCTGTTTATGTTTTTATGAAATAAAGCTTATCTGATAAGGTCCCTCAGTTTTTTGCATTCATTAAAAGCTGTTTATTTATGTTATAATATATGTATGCAAAAAGCTCACATTTCAGCAAAAATATATATGACTATTAATATTTTTATGTGACATTGCTTTAATGACAATCACCTTTCCACCAAATTCTCATTATTTTATTTTATTACTTTATTTTATTTTAGTTCAAAATTGTGTCAGTGTTTTGCATAACAGTGTTGAAAAGTGGCGGCTTCATGTGCTTAACTGTCATAATAATAGTTATTTATGCTAAACCCCAACTCTATACACTACCAGTCAAAAGTTTAATGTTTCTTATGCTCATTAATGCTGCATTTATTTCACAATAAATACAGAAAAAAACAATAATATTGTGAAATATTATTCAAATTTAAAATTATGGTTTTCTATTTTAATATACTTTAAAATATAATTTATTCCTGTGATCAAAGCTGAATTTTCAGCATCATTACTCCAGTCTTCAGTGTCACATGATCCTTCAGAAATCATTCTGATAAGATGATTTGATACTCAGTTATTATCAATGTTAGTATCAGTTGTGTTGCTTAATATTTTTTGGAACCTGTGATACTTTTTTCATGATTCATTGATGAATAAAAGGTTAAAAAGAACAGCATTTATTCAAAATATAAATCTTTTTTAACAATATTAATCTTTACTATCACTTTTTATCAATTTAACACGTCCGTGCCTTTATAAAAGTATTAACTTCTTTCAAAAAAAGAAAGAAAAAAATTACTGACCCCAAACTTTTGAATATTTTAAATAAATGCTGATATTTTAACATTTTATTCATCAAAGAATCCTGAAAAAAGTATCACAGGTAAAATTTAATTGTAACAATATTCACAATAAAATTTGGCTCTTACAAATAGCACACACACACACACACACACACACACACACACACACACACACACATTTGGTTTTCCTGTTTTATGATAACTTTCCATAGGTATATAATTATTTTTATACTGTACAAACTGTATATTATATCCCTTACCCCTAAATCTACCCATCACAGAAAACTTCTTGCATTTTTACATTTTCAAAAAACATCACTTATGATTTATAGGTGGTTTTGGTTTTCACCAAAAAATGTCCCCACAAGAACAAGGATTTTGGATATTGCCATCTTTGTGAGGACTTTTTGTCCCCATAACGTAAGGTTTACCAGGACACACACACACACACACACACACACACACACACACACACACACACACACACACACACACACACACACACACACACACACACACACCCTTGTGTCTCATTGAGAATAACAGAAAGTTATTGAGCAACACTGAGCACAT
This sequence comes from Megalobrama amblycephala, assembly GCF_018812025.1. Classification (NCBI taxonomy): domain Eukaryota; kingdom Metazoa; phylum Chordata; class Actinopteri; order Cypriniformes; family Xenocyprididae; genus Megalobrama; species Megalobrama amblycephala. The sequence goes on along the minus strand of NC_063060.1, from coordinate 3,725,363 downwards.
CTGTCCTGTTGCGTTTCACTTAAATCATTTTGTTGCTGATGTAAGTGTATGTTTACAGGCAGTGGATGATTTTTCCATGTTCTTTATCAAATGATCATTTTGTTCAAGCTCCGATCGGATCATTTTTCTTCCTGTTAAGCTGCTTCACAACAGATGCTTCCAGGCAGAATGTGACAGCCTAATATGACAAGAGCTTAAAAAACTATTTAAATGAGATCTAAAAGTCTTTTCTGAAGAATTTTACATTACATTACATAACGTTAGTGTTATACCATCATTATATTGGACCTTTATTATGTAATGTGTTTACAAGGATTTATCAGAAACATTTTCTTGATATTCTGGAGGGATATATATAATATATATATATATATGTATATTGTTTGTGGACTAACATGAGGGCTGAATGAAGCAAACAGTTCACATGTGACTGTATAAACAGATGTAAGGAGAGAGAAAATCTGCATCAGAATATCATGACATCACGTTGGGCTGCAGTGGTGCCGTTACTATGCCAACAGTCATCTTGGCAAGTCTCTTCATCTTAACAAGAGCGTGCAAAGGTTTAGCAGCCCGACAATGACTGAGCCATCTGCCAGTCACACACACACACACACACACACACACACACACACACACACACACACACACACACACACACACACACACACACACACACTGTCCTGCAAGACTCAAGTCTTCTGGCTCCATCTCTGATGCTGCAGCCGCTGAGTCTGCTGTTAAATTGACTTTCAGTTGTAAAATGATTAAGTGTTTTGCAAATCTAAGGTAATAAATAAGACTGAAAATTATATGAAAGGAACAAAAAGAAATAAGTGAAAAGATAGATAGATAGATAGATAGATAGATAGATAGATAGATAGATAGATAGATAGATAGATAGATAGATAGATAGATAGATAGATAGATAGATAGATAGATAGATTTTAATATTACAATCATTTATTCAGTTCATCCAGCGAACACTCAATATTCATTATTTATTAATTCTAAGAAAGGGTATTTTTCATGGCCACAGAAAAATAATCCTTTCTTAGCATGTACAGTGCTCAGAGCATGTAGCTGTCACAGATCCCTTGTCTCCTGGACTCCAATTCCCATGATCCTCCTGTTCTCCACACCTGCACTCACTTCCCTCGTCATCTCCCCATCATCACTGATCATCATCACCTGGACTTCCTCGTCAGCACTCCCTATATATATGGACTCACTCCCTTCACTCCTTGTTTGTTCTTTTATGTTATATTGAAGTGTTTGGATGTTGTCTCTCTCAGTTGTGTTAATAAATGGCCTTTTATTGTGGAAGTCCGTGAACGCTTCATCTCTACAACACCAAACCGTAACAGCAGCAAGATCAGGAATCATTTAAGTGACATTAATCTGCAGGCAGATTCAGAATCAGGGAACTCATATGTATTGTGCACAATGTTTTATTAAAGCTGCAGTTGGTAAGTTTTGCCTCTTTGTCGCCATCTCTGTTTGAAACCGGCAATTGCAGTTATTTTTACGTGGGTTGTGCATTACGACTCACCGCGGATGAATCAATGTTTGCTGTCAGTCACTACATCAGTGTGGATACTGTACTTCAGAATCACAGATTCTACATTTTGGAAGTATGACCAAAATAATCATTTTTACCGGAAAATGTCATCTGAACAAGTAACATTTCTGCCACTAGAAAGCATTACAATAAATCGCGCTGCCAATGGTGAGTGAATCTGATGGCTTAGCTTGGATCACGTCAAAATATGCAAATGATTATTATTGTTATATTTTGTTCTCAAATTGTTAATGTTAACAACATCAGCATTGCGTGGCTATGTGTATTTAGTGTGTGTTAGCGTTAACTGTATATTTCAATTTCATAACCACTCTGCAGTCTGAAGTCTTTTGCTTTTTGACTACGGGTGAATCTCCAGTCGTGACGTAATGGCGTAAAGATGAACGGCTGCATACTCAAATTTCCCACGGAAACCCACCAGTACCACATTATTACAAACTTACCATTTACTGTTGTGAATCGGGCTAAAGTAAGGAGATTTTGAGCACTGGCTGGTTATGTACATGCTCAAAAATTGGTTTTGGATCATTTTTAACCAAAAAAAGAAACAAATGCACCTTTAACTAAATCACAAACACATATAATCTAAACAAACACATACACACAATCACGCCTACATGGGTAAAGTGAAAATGACAGAATGAAACTGGAAACAGAAACAGGAAACAAAGCTCTGGAAAAGAGTCATTTAACCTCATGAAAAGAACCATCAGCTTCTTATTTCAAAACACCTTGTTAAATGTACGATACTAGCATTTGCCTTCAGAGTGGAGCCTTTTGTGCCTCTAGTGGCCGATCCGGAGTCGTCACCTGGACCAGATCCCTTAGACTTACAGCCGACTACTGTTCAATCTGCAAGTGGCACTGATGCTAATGATGAGCCCTGACATTTTTTGGCTGTCGTGGTTTGAGCAAAAATAATCAATTATAATCGAATAATTAACTTTACAGCAAAAACATAACTACTTATAGAGCACCCTGATCCCTGATAGTCTGACTGAAGCTTACTTCCCTTCACACGTTTAAAGATTCATACTTTCTTGCATTTTGTCTTGCTGGTGTGCTGCACGCTACACGACTTATCTCTGTCCAGTGCATCAGTTACTGTAGTCTTACAGCGGCATTCTTACGCAAACGTGCACACAGAGACACTCATGAGTTTGAGGCTGTGGAAGGTTTATGTAAGGTCATCCAGCTTCACCTGACTTTAAACAGATAATGCTGCAAGATCCAATTTTAGGTTCTGGTTCTGGAAAAAGATTTCAGGAGGATTGCTAACATCTGTGAAAGAAGAAAAAACGCACAATTGTTTTTAGATGGTGATCACACAGTTTACAAGGAAAACTCTACAGGTTGTTTCATCTAGTTCAGAGATCAGTTATTTACAGTAGTGTCTATTGCCTTTTTGATTAAGCTCTTACAGTAAGTGATAACTCGTGTATTTGAATCACATCACATCCACGCCATCTGAAATATCTCAACCTCTTACAAGACAACTGGAAACTTTATAAAATCAACATAGTTTAACAGTACTGTATCTGAAACATCTAAAATATCTCTAAAACAGCTGCGCTCTGACTAACAGGGTCTCTCCAGTGTTCACTGAAGTCCACTTCATTTGACAAAATGAGTTCATTTGAACATCCTGAAAAGTCATCAAACACAGTCGTGCATGGGTGATTTCTTAGGTTTGATAATATAAAATACCTCTGTAAATGAATATAATATAAAGTATTGTTAAATTTATACATTTATAGTAATTACTATAGTAACTACATGTAATGTGTAACAAGGACACTGTAAATTGAAGTGTTACACACACTTTGAACAGCCGCATATAAACCACATGTGGGATTAATAAAAATCAATAATAATGCCAGAGCCTCAAGTCATTTTCACCGCCTTTATTTTATTCAAACTTATTCTGGAGAGATGTGCTGTGAAGTGATGTATCCATGTTCCCTTATTCCCTGTGCTGTTTGCAGTGCCCTTCAGGAAGATCTCTCCCTTCAGACTGGAATCTCACTTTAGATGGAAGAATCCGCTGTGAAGTCCACTTCGCAGGGCACTTACAGTCAAACGGAACACACTTGAGGTGCTTTCTGTGTGTTTCCTGTACTGGGTGTGTTCATATTTCTTAGGCTCCACTTTTGATTATTCTTGTGCAAGACTGCCCTTGTGTAACTTCTTTCTGTTGTGTTATCTGCACATCATGGACACATCTGGACAAAACAAGAACTAGGCCTCGGACACATCTGACCTCTCTTTATTAAATTTCTTAATATGCCATATATGGTAGGGGTTGATCTCTGAGTACTATGATTGGATGGCCTGGACATCTGAATGATTCTGCTTTATCTTGTGTATAAGTATGACCCTTCTTCCTTAAACTTGAGGATGTTATGGTACTATGGTACTGTCTCAGTGTCTGCTTGATCACACTCCCGAGGCGCCTGTTTCCAACTGATGACTGATAGATTTGAGGCTGCAGATAGTCAACCTGACAATTAATCTAACAGGGTGTCAAAAGCGCACACACCCTTTATGATATTCTGCTGTCTAGATGGTTTGGGTGCCTCCTTCAACCCAGGTGGGAAAAAAATTACATTTCTATAATGTACTTAAAGTGCTCTATTTTTGTGCACTAATTTTGTACTTAATATACTAAAAATTATTTTTTAGTACTTCTTAAGGTAATTTTAAGAACATCTAAGTGTACTCAACTGTGCTATTTTGAGACACTATGAAATATGAACTAAAATGTGCTTTTAATATACTATCTCTGTATTTAAAAAATGTATTTAGATACCACTTATAGTACATTTGAACCCATAGTGTCTCAAAATAGCAGCTGAGTACACACATGTTCTTAAGATTATCTTAAGAAGTACTAAAGAAGATTTTTTTTAGTATATTAAATAAAAAAGAATTAAGAATTAGTGTGCAAAAATAGAGCACTTTACATTATAGAAGTGTACTTTTTTCACCTGGGAAAGTAAATCTTCACCTATTTTATCATTTATCATAGAGAAAACAGAACTAAAGAGAACAGCTTCAGTATGCAACATTTATTTATTGATTAAATCGTTACACATTCAGGTCATGATGAATGAGACATGAGTAGCTGAATAAAGGTCTGTCAAGCTGAATTATGGTGCCATTCCTGTGTCACTCCTGCAGATGTGTATTTAACACCGGCCTTCTTTCTGGATTAAGATTTTAGTCTCTAATGCCCTAAAAAAGATTGAGATTAAATTGAAGATTAAAGTTTGAAAGTGACAGACTCTAAACATTTTTAAACCTATAGTAATTTGTTTGAAAATGCATGCATGTTTAAACTCACTTGATCGCAGCACACAGATTGCATTCATTGACGTATGTTTTCCCATCGGTTCCACACACGGGACGATATGCCCTCGGGCACATTTTATTCTTGGTGCATTTAGGCTGGTCACATAAAAAGAAAAAACTTTGAATTATTTGTACCTGGAGCGAAGCAATTCTACAGTCTTTATTTACTCACCGCTCTTACTCCATCAGAAATGGTCACTGTTTGTCAAGAAGGAAAAACAAGGATTAAAGTTTATCATGAAACACATTAACTTGTTGTTTTGCCCATACAATGAAAGTCAATGAGGTTTAATGTTGTTTTGCTGGACAAAAACAGAACTTGAATGTGAATTACTGAAACAATGAAACTCTTCATTATGAACCAAATTAGACTGTTGCAGAGTATCAATATATGTTGCAGATCCTCATGTGACAAATTAGCAACATCCTAATATCAGTTGTTTTTGTGAATGAAATCATTACATTACTCACCTAGGACGCAGAGAAGGATGATGACTCCTTTTGCAAACATTGTTCCCAACCTGAGAGTCAATTCACTAAAACTGACGATATGATCAGTGATAACATGATCCGGCTATTTATAGCAACACTGTATCCACCTCTAAACGTGGGAGTGGACCGTCCATTCCACTGTTTCATCACATCACATCACATGACACACGCAGACGGAGGTTTACTAAGCACCTTTAGTTTGATAGATTTATTTGGCTGGTAGGTGTGTGTCAAATGAATAATCATTCATGTTGTCCATCTTGGGTAACATATACAGTTTAATCTCTCTGATTCTGCCAAATCATTCAGTTCCTGTAAAACTACTCAACTGGGGAACTATTTTCATCAGAGCTTCTGTGCAAAGTACAAAAATGTTACACAAATTATCAACAATTTTTTTTTTTTTTTTGCACATTTATCTGTCTTGTCCAATACATGGGTGTTCATTTAATGGTTTTTAAAATATGATGCATACATATCTGCATCCATTTGCATGAGGCACTAATATAAAAATGTAAACTTTATCATCATCATCATCAACCTTTGGGACTCCGGTATTATATGAGCTGATTCTATTTTCTGTTCATTGAGGTTTGCAGTTTTTGTAGCCCTGTTAGACGTGTGAGAATACTGATACCCAAATAATCATTACTGTGGGATTTCGCATTGCCATGACTATGTGAAAATAAATGTTAGCCTTGGACTTGGACATTATTGCATCTTGCCTGACTTGATCAATTATATTTATATTAGAAGACTTCACATAACAATTGTTAAATGATAAAGTTTTAATAAATGAAATTTGGCATAAGAAGAGGTGCAGTTGAAACAGTGCAGCAAGTCCTCAAGGTCAACTCACAGACTCACTATTTCATTATATCAACAGCAGTATTTGATGTTCTTTAGCGATTATGAGTAATGAATGATCACCTTGCCCTTCGCAGTTGAAGCAGTCTGTGAAGTTTTGATGGTTCCATGTGTTGATGGTGTTGAAGTTGCATTCGATTTCTTCTGCGCTGAATGAAGAAATTATGATGAACTTGCACGGTTAGTTTGACTCTGTTATGGTCGGGAAAGTTGCACATGGCTTGAGGTTTCCGGTCCCACACACACGTCAACAAGGAAAAGATGGAAGAGAGAGTGGGATCAGATAGATAGATAGATAGATAGATATGAATGTCAGACTCACAGCTCAGAGCTTGACGGATCCAATCTCTTATTTAATTACAGATTCTCATCCATACAGATTGGATTTACATTAGTGAGGATAACACAGAGATGTTCACGGTCTGCTGTGTTGTGTGTTTAGCCATGGAAACCCATTAGGATGATGAAGAAGATTAGCTGAGACAGCAATGAAAGTGTCGACCGCTCACATTCACACATGTGTCCCTGCCTGACCAGCGGATCTGAAACACACAGACGGGACAATTAGATGAACAGAGGGATTCATTTGAATGAGATCATAGTAATTAGCTTATCAGGACCCAAGAGTCAAGCACAGCCTCAAATGAGATCTCAAATCCATTTCCAGATCAGACTGCAGTGAGTTCCTATTAGCGTTAAGACATTAATTTATTAGTTTAAGGCGAGCATCACAACTATTGCACAAAAAATCTAATACGTTAAAGGTTTATTTAAAAAAACAAAAAAGCAATTAAAAAACAAAACAGATTTAAAATCAATATCAGTAATTGCCCGTTTGCCCCCGGCTACTGATTTCTTCCATAGCTGTGCTAGTTGTGTTGTGCAGCACTTTCTACTTGCATTATAAATTATTTTACACCCAAAATCAACAATTTCAAGTCCATTTATTGATTTATTTGGCAAATAGCCATGTAAGTGAGATGATGTCCTGTCAGCCCAGACATTAATAACAAACTAAACTCCATTAAGAAAATTTAAGGCGCTTTAATGCTTCCTAAATTTAATGCTTCAAGCTTATTTTGTGATAATGACCATCTGACCGGACATGATCGGTTACATGCAGAACTGAAGATGATTTTCCCATGATTACATCTAATTTCTCTCAACGTCTTTCTGTCTGGTGTAACACTCTTTTTCTCCCTCACGCTTTATTTCTCTTGTGTGACTTTAAGTGCCTTATTAATTATTTATCTGGAAAGATGGATGGAAAGATCCTGACAGCTCAGACTTACAGACCACAAGATCAGAGCACTGGAGAGTTCAGTCTCATTCAGACTGCTCAGAAAATACAGTACAAAAAAAACCCCTCTTTTTTTGCTGTTATTGCTTAAACTTAAATGTACACTATACAGTGGGTATGGAAAGTATTCAGACCCCCTTACATTTTTCACTCTTTGTTATATTGCAGCCATTTGCTTAAATCATTTAAGCTCATTTTTTTCCTCATTAATGTACACACAGCACCCCATATTGACAGAAAAACACAGAATTGTTGACATTTTTACAGATTTATTAAAAAAGAAAAACTGAAATATCACATGGTCCTAAGTATTCAGACCCTTTGCTGTGACACTCATATATTTAACTCAGGTGCTGTCCATTTCTTCTAATCATCCTTGAGATGGTTCTACACCTTCATTTGAGACCAGCTGTGTTTGATTATACTGATTGGACTTGATTAGGAAAGCCACACACCTGTCTATATAAGACCTTACAGCTCACAGTGCATGTCAGAGCAAATGAGAATCATGAGGTCAAAGGAACTGCCTGAAGAGCTCAGACACAGAATTGTGGCAAGGCACAGATCTGGCCAAGGTTACAAAAACATTTCTGCTGCACTTAAGGTTCCTAAGAGCACAGTGGCCTCCATAATCCTTAAATGGAAGACGTTTGGGATGACCAGAACCCTTCCTAGAGCTGGCCATCCGGCCAAACTGAGCTATCGGGGGAGAAGAGCCTTGGTGAGAGAGGTAAAGAAGAACCCAAAGATCACTGTGGCTGAGCTCCAGAGATGCAGTCGGGAGATGGGAGAAAGTTGTAGAAAGTCAACCATCACTGCAGCCCTCCACCAGTCGGGGCTTTATGGCAGAGTGGCCCGACAGAAGCCTCTCCTCAGTGCAAGACACATGAAAGCCCGCATGGAGTTTGCTAAAAAACACCTGAAGGACTCCAAGATGGTGAGAAATAAGATTCTCTGGTGGTTGTTATACCTCAGGTGTGCATTATTTTCTAATAATTCAACAGCCTGGAGTCAATTATTCCGCTTTTACTACTGTTACCACATATCAAGACACTATTCAGATGTTGTATGTCAAGACATTTGTCAGGTTTTTGTCCTTGAAACACTCTTGTGTGTGACTAATTTCTCACGCATCTCATCCCAAGCCTCCATTGCTAATTCCAAAATTTGGCGAAGTGATATGGAACTGTAATGCGGTCAAGACCTGCCTGGAACTACTTTAGCCACCCATTTCCCTAAAAATAATAATTGCGGACCTTAGAACGTTCCTCAACCAAACAGATTCAAGCATTCAACAGCCCTATAGTACAAACCCGATTCCAAAAAAGTTGGGACACTGTACAAATTGTGAATAAAAACAGAATGCAATGATGTGGAAGTTTCAAATTTCAATATTTTATTCAGAACACAACATAGATGACATATCAAATGATAAAATGAGAAAATGTATCATTTTAAGGGAAAAATAAGTTGATTTTAAATTTCATGGCATCAACACATCTCAAAAAAGTTCAGACAAGGCCATGTTTACCACTGTGTGCCATCCCCTCTTCTTTTTATAACAGTCTGCGAACGTCTGGGGACTGAGGAGACAAGTTGCTCAAGTTTAGGAATAGGAATGTTGTCCCATTCTTGTCTAATACAGGCTTCTAGTTGCTCAACTGTCTTAGGTCTTCTTTGTCGCATCTTCCTCTTTATGATGCACCAAATGTTTTCTATGGGTGAATGATCTGGACTGCAGTCTGGCCATTTCAGTACCCGGATCCTTCTTCTACGCAGCCATGATGTTGTAATTGATGCAGTATGTGGTCTGGCATTGTCATGTTGGAAAATGCAAGGTCTTCCCTGAAAGAGATGACGTCTGGATGGGAGCATATGTTGTTCTAGAGCTTGGATATACCTTTCAGCATTGATGGTGCCTTTCCAGATGTGTAAGCTGCCCATGCCACACGCACTCATGCAACCCCATACCATCAGAGATGCAGGCTTCTGAACTGAGCGCTGATAACAACTTGGGTTGTCCTTGTCCTCTTTAGTCCGGATGACATGGCGTCCCAGTTTTCCAAAAAGAACTTCAAATTTTGATTCGTCTGACCACAGAACAGTTTTCCACTTTGCTACAGTCCATTTTAAATGAGCCTTGGCCCAGAGAAAACGCCTGCGCTTCTGGATCATGTTTAGATATGGCTTCTTTTTTGACCTATAGAGTTTTAGCCGGCAACGGCGAATGGCACGGTGGATTGTGTTCACCAACAATGTTTTCTGGAAGTATTCCTGAGCCCATGTTGTGATTTCCATTACAGTAGCATTCCTGTATGTGATGCAGTGCCGTCTAAGGACCCGAAGATCACGGGCATCCAGTATGGTTTTCCAGCCTTGACCCTTACGCACAGAGATTGTTCCAGATTCTCTGAATCTTTGGATGATATTATGCACTTCAATTCAAACTCTTTGCAATTTTTCTCTGAGAAACTCCTTTCTGATATTGCTCCACTATTTTTCGCTGCAGCATTGGGGGAATTGGTGATCCTCTGCCCATCTTGACTTCTGAGAGACACTGCCACTCTGAGAGGCTCTTTTTATACCCAATCATGTTGCCAATAGACATAATAAGTTGCAAATTGGTCCTCCAGCCGTTCCTTATATGTACATTTAACTTTTCCGGCCTCTTATTGCTACCTGTCCCAACTTTTTTGGAATGTGTAGCTCTCGTGAAATCCAAAATGAGCCAATATTTGGCATGACATTTCAAAATCTCTCACTTTCAACATTTGATATGTTATCTATATTCTATTGTGAATAAAATATAAGTTTATGAGATTTGTAAATTATTGCATTCCTTTTTTGTTCACAATTTGTACAGTGTCCCAACTTTTTTGGAATCGGGTTTGTATGAATAATAATAATCGGGTGTTAAATACATATTCTTCACTACATTTAGTGTTCATTTAAAAAATCCTTTGAAATGAAAACTGCAGTGATTTAATATGAACAAACACGCAATAAGAGTGCTGTCTCTGAAACATTTTGTGTTTTCTTGTGTCAGCTGTTCCTGAAGTCCAAATGCAGTGATTATATAACAGCTGAAAGCCTCATTTATCTCTCAGGTGCCGTTAGAATAACATGATGTGACCTTGAGTCTATAATAACACTGAACTCACTGCTTTAATCTCAACTACACATATTCACAGTGAAATGAAAGGATTTGAGAGTCCTGGGAAATCTCCTAACAGTGACCCCAGCCTGCAGATCACTGACCTGCTGTCATCAACAAACACACGCTCATGTCCTCTCTCAAAGTTTTAAGCTCTTTTTATGACCTGCTGCAACCCTCAGCAGTTTCTCCAGCTGTTCTCTCTCAGATAGCAACAAGTACTATGGTAATACCATATTTTTGAAACCATATTCACATATGCTTCACTTAGAAAAAAGTAGGCCTACTAGCATGGACATGATACCATGGCAGGTTAAAACCACTCTGTTCTTTATGAATATGTTAAAATGTAATTTATTCCTGTGATCAAAGCTGAATTTTCAGTATCACTACTCCAGTCTTCAGTGTCACATGATCCTTCAGAAATCATTCTAATATGATGATTTGCTGATCAAGAAACATTTATGATTATTATCAATGTTATTATCTGATTATTGTCAATGAAAACTGCTGTGCTGCTTGATATTTCTGTGGAAACCATGATATATATATTTTTTTCAGAATTCTTTGATGAATAGAAAGCTCAAAAAAACAGCATTTATTTGAAATAGAATCTTTATGAAACATTTTAAATGTGTTTACTTTCACTTTCAATTCATTTAATGCATCCTTGCTGAATGAATGTATTTTTTAAAAATATTTTGCACTTTTTTAAAAATTTGAAATAATTACAAAATCATTTTTTTTGTAAATACACATTCAATTTATTACCAATTTAACACTCTATCATTAGACATCTGACAGTGACTTCATTTAAAACATTCATCATTTTTTTCTTGTTCCTCCAAAGAAAAGAAACATCTGAATTCATAATAACATCTATACAAAGACCAGTTAATAGGTACAATAATGGGCTTAAAAAGTGTTCTTAATTGTGTCAATGCAAATTCAATGGCAACAAAAAAATGACACGTGTGTGTGCATGTGTGTGTGTGTGTGTGTGTGTGTGTGGTGGCTTACATTATGAACTTTATCACAAGGTACAACAGTGTCTGAGTACATGCACTAAAGTGCTAGTGTTTAAAGGCATGCATATCAAACATGATATCTGCACAACTGCTGTCCAAACCCGTGTCAACACATCTGGAAGAAATGTGCACAGGATGCATAGTGGAATTTCGGTCATATTTGGAACCAATCCTAAAGCATCCTAATATGAAACTTCTTATTTGTTACAGAACGTACACTGATGAATCAATAAAAATATGATCAGGAATGTGTATTAACCCTCACGTTGTGTTCAGGTCATTTTGACCAGGAGAGGGTTTTCTTTTTCCTGAAAATTCTAGTTAAAGTTATCAGAATGGACTAAAACTGACTTACTGAATATTGGGTTTGATCTTTCAATTAGGACAGGTTTTGTATTTCTTTTGAAACTGATTGATCACAGGCCTCATTTATCTGAGCTTATCCACCTCCGTTTTCTTTTTCTTTCAATCAATTAAAAACTAAACAAGTTGACAAAAAGACTGAATGCAATATTTGGTGATAATATAGTGTAATGGGAAATTTACAAGCAATTTAAGAGGCTGAGAACACCAAATTAGGTAAATGATTTTCAACACAGCACAAGGGTTAAGAAAGTAAATTGGGTCAAATTTAATCCTGGATCTGTCTTTTTAACCCCAGGTTAAGGTTCAGTTTAAACCTGCGTTGAGCAACATTGCACGCTTGTTATTTCGAAAGGGTGTTTGCAGCACTTTTAACCATTTTCTGGCCATTTTCTAAGCAACAAACAACCAATCATAAACTGCCTCAATGGTTCTCTTATTAAATATTCAAAAATTTACAAACAAATAATTAAAACTCCTATAATAAATAATGCGATTGACTTTAACTGTCCTTTATGATTGGTTTTAGTTATGACAGAATTTCCAACTAAAATCCCGTGGATATTCCTTTAGGGTTTTGTATAGAAACTGTTTTCCGCTACTAAATAAAAAAAAAAGTTAATTGCGAATTTTTATCTCACAATTCTGACGTTTTCTTCTCGCAAATGCAAGTTTTTATCACGCAATTCTGACATTATATCTTACAATTCTGACTTTTTTCTCACAATTGCGAGTTATAACGAATTCTGAGAAAAAGTCAGAATTGAGTTTATATCTCACAAGTCTGACTTTAAAACTCGCAAGTCTGACTTTATAACCTGTAATTCTGACTATAACTCACAATTCTGACTTTATAACTCGTAATTCTGACTTTATATCATGCAATTCTAACTTTATAACTTACAATTCTGACTTTATATCACACAATTCTGACTTTATATCATGCAATTCTGACTATAATTCGCAATTCTGACTTTATAACTTGTAATTCTGACTTGATATCTTGCAATTCTGACTTTGTAACTCACAATTGTGTTTATATCTCGTAATTCTGACTTTATATCTCGCAATTCTGACTTTATAACTTGTAATTCTGACTTTATATCTCGTAATTCTGACTTTATAACTTGTAATTCTGACTTTACAACTCGCAATTCTGACTTTATAACTCGCAATTCTGGCTTTATAACTTGTAATTCTGACTTTACAACTCGCAATTCTGACTTTATCTCGCAATTCTGACTTTATAACTTGTAATTCTGACTTTATAACTTTATATCTCACAATTCTGACTTTATCTCGCAATTCTGACTTTACAACTTGTAATTCTGACTTTATAACTTGTAATTCTGACTTTATATCTCGTAATTCTGACTTTATAACTCACAATTCTGACTTTATATCTCGCAATTCTGACTTTATCTCGCAATTCTGACTTTATAACTTGTAATTCTGACTTTATATCTCGTAATTCTGACTTTATAACTCACAATTCTGACTTTATCTCGCAATTCTGACTTTACAACTTGTAATTCTGACTTTACAACTTGTAATTCTGACTTTATAACTCATAATTCTGACTTTATATCTCGTAATTCTGACTTTATAACTCACAATTCTGACTTTATATCTCGCAATTCTGACTTTATCTCGCAATTCTGACTTTATAACTTGTAATTCTGACTTTATAACTTTATATCTCACAATTCGGAGAAACAAATGAGAATTGTGAGATAAAAAGTCGCAATTACATTTTTTATTTTTCATTTCATGGTGGAAACAAGCTTCCATAGTGACTTGGGAAAATGTGCACAAGTATAATCAGTGTCAATAAACTCTCCTGCCATCGTGTACAGAGCTGAACATTCAGTTTTACATTGGGTTTTAAAATACATTGTTATGATTGACATCATGTATATCATTCGTCCCTGTCGAACTAGAGTGTGTGATTTTCTCCTTTAGATTTGATCTAATTCTCTTTACAAATACAACTGAGTCTTTTTAAATTCAAGCATCAAAGGTTTCCAACAAAATGGGATGTACGAGGAAAATAAGAAAATAGTTTTGTAAACTATATACACAGAACATAAATTAACAAATGATATTTAACCCTCCGAAATAGAGAACCAAAAAAAAAAAAAACAGAACGTAAATACATGTAAACTTTTATGCTGTTCTGACAAATATTATTACTATCCAGTTATATTTTCAGAACATCTGAAAAGAAGTTCAATGTTTTACGACCAACACATATAAAGTCATATGTATTGCATACATGTACATTGACACACACACGAGTACAGGACCGTAGCGAGGTCACGTGTGTGTAGGCACCTCTTATGGAACACTTTGCGGTGTTTTGCGTCAGTACATTCCAGGTCCGTGATAATTCCAAAGCGGAAGTTCTAGAAGGTTTTCCGAATGGTTCAGTTCAGCTGGTGCTCACAGAACTCTGCCCTCTAGTGGCAGTTCAGTGGTTCTTAGAAAGGTTCTCGATGGTTCCGTCGCTCCGGCGGTGTGCGTACGTGTGTTCAGGCTGGAAACGGGGATGGTAAAGGAAAGTGAAAGCATAAAACAGGGATTTTGCTTTTTTTTTGGGGCATTTCAGAAGTGAAACGAGAATGCCTTCTAAACTCTGTGGGTCTATTCAATTCATATTCACACGTGACAACTAAAAGGGGTTGTGGTAAACAGGTTGGTTAAAAGAAAGTGCAAAAGGATGTAGTTTAGGCTGGTTAAGGGTGCGGGGAAAGCTCCTGACCGGGCTCCTCTATCTCCGGGATGGTGTGAACCGGTCTGACGGGCGAGGGGAAGCGGAACCTCTCTGTGCGCTCCTTGTAGTTGGGTGAGGATGATGGCGAGTGGGCGGCCCAGCGGGACGGAGGTCGGCGGTTGGCAGGACGAGCCGGACGCAGGAAGCAGGAGTCCAGAGGTGGAGCCACTGGCGAACGTGGCAAGTCCTACAGTCAAAGAAGAAAACATATGGGCTTTCAAACTCTGCAGGAACACTGTTTTTTTTTTTTAGACAAGTTAGTTGGTGGTAGATCTGCAACACTGGTGTTATTGTTAACTAAAACTTCAATAAAATAAAATAAAACACTGTTCATTAAAATAAAGCTTTAATAAAATAAAATATAAATATTAGATGAAAAAACAAACAAAAAAAAAAAAACATGTTGACTTGGCAACTAACTGAAATAAATAATTAAGTTGAATTACTAGGATTACCAAAAACTAAAATTGAAATAAAAATAAATGAAAGCTAAATAGCAAAAATAAAAAAAACTAAAACTAATAAAAATGACAAAAGCACATAACTCAATTAAAATGAAAACTGAGAATCTAAAAATAAAAGATAATTTAAAATATTTAAAAAAATACTATAAATAAAGCTTAGTTGAAATACTAACTAGAAATACAAAAAAAACTAAAACTAATAAAAATGACAAAAGCACACAACTAAATTCAAATGAAAACAGAAAATCTAAAAATAAAAGCTAATTTAAAAATACTTTGAATAAAGCTATATAGAAATATAAAAAAGTAAAACTATTAAAATTTGTTTTCGCTTTTTAAAATAAAGCTGAAGTAAAATAAAAACCATTAGATAGTTTTCTAGTAGTTACTACGGAAGAGGATTAGGGCCAAGCAATAATAAAAAAATAAAACCATCTTGAGATTAAAGTTGTTAAATTTCGAGAAAAAACTCGTTAAATTTCGAGAAAAAAGTCATTAAATTACGAGAACAAATTCGTTAAATTACGAAATTAAATTATTCGTTAAATTTTTCCTTGTAACTTAATGACTTTATTCTCATAATTTAATGAGTTTATTCTCAACATTTTATCTTGACTTTTTTCTCGAAATTTAATAACTTTAATCTCAAGATGGTTTTATTTTTTTATTATTGCTTGGCCCTAATCCTCTTCCGTAAGTTACAGTGTTCATTAACTTAGAAAACTTAATTGAATACAGAAATGTTGACTTGGAAACTGACTGAAATAAAATAAATTGAAGTTGAAGTATTAGAATTACTAAAATAAAAATTAATTCAAGCTACATAGAAATAATTAAAAAATAAAATGACAAAATAATAAATAAAAAAAAACGACAAAAGCACATAAAATTCAAATTTGAAATAATACTGAAATACTGAAAAAGCTAATTTAAAATATAAACAATGCTATAAATAAAGCTAAAGAGAAATGCAAAAAAACTAGAACTATACAAATATTTTTTTTTGTTATTTAAAATAAAGCTGAAGTAAAATAAAATATAATTATTACATGAAAAACTGTAACTGTTAAGATAAGTTGAAGTATTACTAAAACTGAAATAAAATTTAAGCTAAATAGAAATAATAAAAAACTAAAACTAATAAAAAAGCACAACTAAATTAAAATGAAAACTGAAAATGTACAAATAAAAGAATTCAAAATATTAAAAAAATGAAGAATATTCAGCTTGTTTTGGACTGAACTTCTGCTTTTGAGGAAATACGTAGTTTCAGCTTGATTTATTCTAAACAAATCTCTGAGGGATAAAACAAAAATTAAAAATGAATGAGATTTCAACGTGAGAGGTGGATATTTTCTGTGGTTTGAATAATTCAAAAAGAGGGATTTACTACAACTACTTGAGTCTGCTTTCAGGTTTTGGGCGAGACTTTGAAGCTGATATAAAGTGAATTTGAACAGAGTCCCGCAGTTCAACAGAGGTGTTTATATACTCCAGTGACACCATAACCAACACAAACCAGCTGTTTTTATCTCAAATTATTTACGTTAACTAAAAATAAAGCTGAAATTAAATTAAATATAAATATTAGATGAAAACTTGTTTAAATTACATTCAAATATTAAAATGACTAAAACTAAAATGGAAATAAAAAATAATTAAATTGAAATATTAAAAAAAGACAAAAGCAACTCCTAAGGCTATAAAAATGAAATAAAAATATTAAAAAACAAAATTAAAACATTCAACCAAGCATAAAGTTGTTGTTAGATGTGAAGAAATGAGACCCAGCATTAGCAGCAGGTGTTAAACGCTGTAGCAAAGGCACAAACAGCAGCCAATGAACCCAAACCGGCTCTCTAACACACCACTAACACTGCTAGCATGCTCACGTCCTGCTAACACCAGACCGGAAACGTTACAGGAAGCACAGGACGTTACGCTGTAGTCTCCATCAGTAGGACAGGTGAGGTTAAGACCCTTTGAAATGGACACAAATAATAAAAATACAAACACACAAACACCTAGCAGCCAAAGGACCTAAGAAAAATTTTAAAAAGTGATTATATATTAATAGTCAAAATGGTAACGCCATCCAAAAAGCCACTTCTGAGTTTGATATACAGTGACTCCAAAAGCATTTGGACACTTATGTCACTTTAAAAAGTGTGCAAACACTTTTTGTCTTCATTTTAAACACTATTTTTTCTTTCAGAACATCTATTTGGGAGATTTTTCACGTAGTTTTCTTGTGTTATTTTCATTCAAATAAATCACATTTTCTTTGACATTTATATATTTTTGAGCCACTGTGTATCAGCCAAAGTTTCTTGTGTTTTGGCATATGACATTCCACCCCATATGCATGATAATTTCAGTCCAATAAAAACTCTGATAGCTTTTTGGATGACTGGTTATTAGTGACGTCAATTAATACCAGACGATGGGCATGCTCACACCTACATGAGGACAAAGAAAGTGTGACCACAACGAAGCACGCACAATATTATTTCCCATAATGCCTATAGCGGTGATACAGTGTCTAGAAACTGTGTGGCATGCGGTGAGAGAAATCCATCAAAATCAGTGAGACGAAACACTAGTGAGGTCACTGTGAGGTCAAAGGTCAAGTAGGATCGGTGGAACTTACTGCACGGCGAGCGCAAGCTGCGTTACAGTCCCCAGGGTGCAGTTAGTAAGACAGTATGGTTCTGGAGACAACCCAGAAAAACAGGAGTCAACACACTTGTCAAAATAACACAAGCACATCAGACTCAGGTTAGCACTACGTCGGTCATCTGGCAAGTCCGGCGGGTCGCACGCATCCAAGGCGTAACCTGTAAAAGCAGCCTCGCTGTCCTTTATAATATAAACATTATGAGACAATATAGCAGAATCTCGGTGAATCTCAAAACACGTCCAGGACATATTTCTCCCCAAAATATAATATAATAAATATAATCTAATCAAATTGTATTTTGCCTTTAAATTTTGCACAGTTAACATCACAGCAGTGCAATATAATATAATATAATATAATATAATATAATATAATATAATATAATATAATATAATATAATATAATATAATATAATATAATATAATACACCGATCAGGCATGACATTATGAGCACTGACAAGTGAAGTGAATAACACTGATTATCTCTTCATCACGGCACCTGCTAGTGGGTGGATATATTAGGCAGCAACATTTTGTCCTCAAAGTTGATGTGTTAGAAGCAGGAAAAATGGGCAAGCGTAAGGATTTGAGCGAGTTTGACGAGGACCAAATTGTGATTTCTAGACGACTGGGTCAGAGCATCTCCAAAACTGCAGCTCTTGTGGGGTGTTCCCAGTCTGCAGTGGTCAGTATCTATCAAAAGTGCTCCAAGGAAGGAACAGTGGTGACAGGGTCATGGGCGGCCAAGGCTCATCGATGCACGTGGGGACAAGCTCAAATTGCTCAAGAAGTTAATGCTGGTTCTGATAGAAAGGTGTCAGAATACACAGTGCATCGCAGTTTGTTGCGTATGGAGCTGCATAGCTGCACCCATATGACATGCTGACCCCTGTCCACCGCCAAAAGCGTCAACAGTGGGCACGTGAGCATCAGAACAATGGAAGAAGGTGGCCTGGTCTGATGAATCACGTTTACTTTAACAATATTAGGAAGGTGGTCATAATGTTATGCTTGATCGGTGCATATCATAAGGCAATCACCTCTCAAATTGAATAGAGATAAAAGGTACAAAAACACCTCTTTTCTCAAGGCAAAATATTAAGTGCCAACTTGAAATACCATGTGCTAAAGTGTTTAGTGAATTCATCCCTTTCTTCTGTTGTACTGTATGTATTAATGCCTAGTAACATCCAAACACAAATCCCAGATGCATACACTGCTCACAAACAACCATCTGCCCTTAATGATGTTAAAATCTTTGTGAATGTGTCTTTGGCCATTAACAGGGCATCATGGGTTTGTGCAATGACGCTGCTCCTACAGTAAATGCTGATCTGTCTGTTGACATTTCTCATGCTTTCATGTGAGGGATTAATCTTCTAAATGGATAGAGGTTGGCAGGCATCAAACACTGGATACAACTTTATTATGGTGAATTAGAACATCCTGCATCAGAAGTAGTTATGTAAGGTAGTTTCACTGCAAAATAAAAAACTATAAGCAGCATGTGACTATGCTACTGTTAGCATTGCAACAAAGCAGCGCGCTAAAGCATGCAGCTCAGATGTATAAGACCTGCAATCAGGCAGCATTTGAAAGTTGGGAATGAGACTTCTTGATACTTTTATATAACATAATTTTGTGTCTTGAAACTGCATTGTCCAAAGACCAAAACCTTTAACAAGCAGTCAAATTTCTATGGTAATATACAATCCATGCTAAAAAAAGGAGGCTAAATGAATGTCTATGTACCCGCAGGAAAGAACAAAATTACAAATTAGATTTCTCACTAGACAGCAATGAGGTTAGACTAAATGGAGACATTTTCTAAGGTCTCCTGCATCTGAGATGTTTTTCCTGAGAAAAAGACTCCAGTAATCTCACGTGTCTCCTTTAGATTTTCAGAAGAGATCTCAACAACATCTCAAACTGTGCTCAGATTTGCTAATGTCTGAAATCAAAAGTCAGCAATCATCAAAAAAATCTAAATTTTGATGAAAAAGACAATAAGACCAGGTGCCTCATGTATAAAACTTTCCGTAGATTTCATCCTAAAAGTGTGGATTTTGCGTACGCACAAAAGTTTTCATATTTATAAAACCATGCATACGCCAGAACATGCGCAAAAAAATCCCTTTATAAAACCCAGTCAACGAAGATTGTGCGTACATGCATCTCCACCCCGTCTCCTCCCCGAAATAACAATATATGGAGCTTACCATGGCTAGTTTTACTATGCATAACGTCATCTGCATATCATTTCCATATGAATAGTTCATTCCACACGACGCCATGGTTAACGATGCAAGACATTTGTTTCGTCACAACGCCAATGGACCATTCGTTCAACAAGTGAGTCCTTCGGTGTCTGTCATTATACCGTCTATGCTGCTAAGCCATCTGCTTAGATGGAGTCAAGCACGCGCCATTTATCATTATTCACATAAAAATATCTTCTCAAAACATGAGTTCTGCTATTAAGAATTCAATTTAAAGCAGAATTATCATGCTCCAAGCAATCCTCGCTGCAGTTAAAATATTAAAACAGCAGGAAAAGTGTTCAAAAGCAGCACATCCATTGCAAATATTTCTATTTAAATTCATATAAAAAATGTAACTTCTGGGTAATGATTTCATGTAGCCTACTTTCAGTGCTTAACTCCATTAATGAGAGTGGCATGTTTAATCTAAATGTGGAAATGGAATTCTGGTGTCCTCAGAATGTGTCTGTGAAGTTTCAGCTCAAAATACCCCACAGATCATTTATTATAGCTTGTCAAATTTGCCCCTATTTGGGTGTGAGTAAAAACACACTGTTTTTGTGTGTGTCCTTTTAAATGCAAATGAGCTGCTGCTCCCGCCCCCTTTCCAGGAGAGGGCGGAGCTTTAACAGCTCACGCTTCGGTTGCTCAACAACAACAAAGCTGGAGAATCTCACGCAGCCAAAATGAGGATTGTCAGTAACGGTGTTCAGCCTTACATTGTTCAAACCGGAGTTGACACTGATGGAGAGACTCAGGAAGAAGTTACAACTTTGAGAATGAAACTGGACGTTTCTGAATGGTTAGTGGATAAATTTATGTAGTTGCTGTGGAGTTGATTCAACTCATCGACTAGCATGTGCCATCATGTTCATCTTTAGCATTGAGTTGACCCTCATTTGTGAAGCAGTCCGGCATAAAATGACAGCATGACAACAACACTCTACTACAACAACTCTTCCTCCTCTCTAAAGCAGCCCAACATGGCCTCACCCCCTTTGTTGCATGTTCTCAGGGGGCAGGGTTTGTGTACATTTTACAATTAGTGATGTCACCAACCCGGGAAGAAGCCTGTTGTAGTCCCTACTAGCCGTATGTTGTTGTCCTTAAAAAGCGATTTCTGTAAAAGAAAATATCTCCCTCTGCTTTGAACTTTGAGCGTCATAACTTTGCAGATGTTGTTTATGCTCAAACAGCAACATTACACACTAACTAAAGTTAAAAAAGTAAAATCATAATCAACCACCCCTTTAAAATCATATTGTTTACTTCATTACTTCGCTCACTCCAGTACGGTGCACACATATTTACGCTGTTTATTTTTTTATAAATCCTGATATGTGCATGGAAAATTGTGCATGCACATTTCAATGCCTATTTTGTGCGTACGCAATGTTTATACATCAGGCCCCAGAAATGTTGCTTAAGAAATAAATAAGGTCAATTTTAATTTCATGTTGACTTTATGTCTCCTGAGCTTTAGAAGAGCAATCTCAAAGCAATAAATTCTTCCTATAGTCTAGGTAATGAAATAAAGCTCTCAGTTACCTCAAGACATCCAGGTTTCTCAGTGTCTCCGGTTCTGTTCGGAGCAGCTGCAGATGAAGCAGAAAGCCTCCTCTCCTCTCTGAAGCTCTGCTCCAGTAGTTTCTTATTCAAGATTCGTGCAGCGTTCTCCGCTAATGTGTAGCCCGGAGGAGCGGACAGGTCCTGTCTGATGCTAATCCCCTCTGGAGTTTTCTCACCCTGCGTCTCTACAATGAGCTGCACAGGGCTTGGGGACCGGCCCCGAGAGTTCCTTAAAGGCCCCTGTGCAGCACAAACACCAGGAGATTTGGGGTCTGTTGGCCCTGCTTCAGTGGGGCGAGAGCGGCTAGGGGACTTGTTGAACTTCTGCATGGCGTCGTAACCGACGGGCGTGTGGTCGATGATGTTGAAGAGGCTGGAGAGGCCGTCGTTGATGGTGGTGTGAACGGGACTGTCTCTAGTTGTCGTGGAACGAGCCCAAGCGGATTCGTTGTTGCCTTTTGGCTGCTGGGCAGTGGTTGTTGGTGTGGGAGCACGGGCCTGGCCGACAGGTTGTTCTGCTTTGCCAGCATTAGAGGGTTTCCGTTGGAGCTTGGGAGAGCCGTATTTCGGAGAACAGCACGGGCGTTCAAACTTGGCCTGTACGACTGGAGAGTACTGCATCTTCCTCAGGCTCCTAGAAGGGGATGAGATGGGTGTGGAGCCTCCTTTGGGTGTTAGACAGCGGTGAGGGCTGCTTGTGATGGTGCGAAGAGCCTCCGTTTGCAGTCCCACGCTAATGGTCTGGGTGGTCTGCGTCCCCCGCGTGGTTAAACCATTCGTCTGGCACGCCATGTCCCGTAGCTGCCTTTCTGGAGGGCTGGATCCAGATGCAGACGATCGGATAGCATTCCGGGCAGAAAACGCCTTTTCCTTCATGTCGTCACTCAGATTGCGAGACAGCTCCAGCTCTAATGACGAAGTAAACCCGACTGCAGCGCAAATTGATGGATGTTCTCCAGGCCTAAGTCCTGCCTCCAAATGACTCCTAAGCTCACACGGCCACCTTCCTCCAAACACCTCCTCTGCACCTCCTACTACCTCCCCTGCCTTTACGTTAGTCACTTTGGAGAACATGTACTCCTGCTCGGAGGTGCCTGGAGCTGACCGCTCCCCTCGAGTGGGACTGTGGAGAACATGCACCCCAAACGGGTCTCCACCTTGGGTCGCCCTGAGCGGGAGCTTTTGGCAGTACTCGGGGCTACTCATGGTGTTGGTGGTCAAGGTAGCGCTGGTGGTCAGGAACCAGGAGGCTGGCTGGAATGCTTCTGAAGTAGACTCGGCCCTTCGGGATTCTGTCCTCTCTGCCCAGGCCTCCATCACCGGAGAGGGGATTACTGGGCCAGGAATGGGACAAGTTGCCAGGGAACTGGTGGGCAGATCCCAACCCTTACTATTAAACTCCTCAATGTATTTGAGGTCATCCGGTGAAAGGGGAGGAGTCACATCGTCCCGCCCATGCTCGCCAGGTTTGCCCTTATCTGGTAAGAAGGGGGAGCTGTCCATTAAACGCTGGAAGTCGCTCATGGAGCAAACTGACTTCGCCCTGTGGAGGCAAAAAGGGTTGAAAAGTTACATTGCTGTTGTTAAACATTATACCTGACACTACTCTTGACTTGTCCAGCATCTTGGATTATTTGTCACTCAGTTTAATTCAATGCATTATGGGATTGCCCTTTCCGCAAAGGATAGATGCAATGTTCAAACAAAGTATGTTATGAAACAGTGCAATGTCACTGCCTAACTTTTGGAATTATTTTTGCATTAGGAGGGGTAAATATCTATGTTTGCATGGTTAACCCTATGTTCCCCTTACCCTATCCTTGGGAACATAGGACACTTTATAATATGTTCATTATTTGGCATGTAAATCTGGGGAACATGGGGACCCTAGAAACTGGGGAACATAGAGCCTGGAGAACACTGGATCCTGGAAACATGGGACAGAACAAAAGAATGACTCCAAAAGGAGTAGGGGTTAAACGGATCATAACTGATCCATGATCTGTACGGACCAGGCCCAACGATTTGGCACGCATGTGTTTTGCAGATTCATTGCTAAGTTTCACCATCAATGCAATACTCGTGCTCTGTTATCAGTGCACACAGCCGGGAACACCAGATAGATATAATCTGAACCATGGGTTTTGTGATCCGTAGTACCACTTATAAGAAGCATGTTGATGATACTTTAAAACACTCTCTAGGTAGACAGCATGCCTGGTTTAATGTGTCAACACCAAAGGATAAGTATCTTTATTAAATCAATGAACAAATGAAGTTATTTTTCTTTGTTGATGGGAAGTTTAATATTCAGCCTACTAAGATTAAACTGTTCCTTTCCATTTGTAATTCTCCTGAGAGGTTGCCGAATCAGCAACAACAGCACAGTCTAAACATAGTTGCTCACCTACACTCAAACAAGGGCAAAGCGAGATCGATTGATCGGTACAGGTTCAAAGTGGGACAGTCAGGAAAAGACACTGAAGCTTATTTGCAGTAAACGAAACAATGTTGAGGAGACCTTTGAAAAGGACAATGATAAATGGACATTGGATCAATAACTGGACTCAGAGGAGTTCACCAACAGATAACAAACCCAGCAAATAAAGGCCTCATATACACAAACACACACACACACACACACACACACAGACTGGTAACCTGAAGGTTGCGGGTTCGATTCCCAATACTGACAGGAAATGACTACTCACTACTCCTAATGTGTGTGCATTAACTTGGATGGGTTAAATGCAGAGGACAAATTCTGAGTATGGCCTTCACATGTCACTTTCACTTTCAATGCCTAAAAAAGCAAAATAGCAGTATTTTCTGAGGCCAGCACTACTTTTACTATTCATACTTTGGGATTTGACCAAACCCCTAACTCACTCCTAACCCTAAAGGTGATGATACACGGGGCAACTTTTTGAGCAATGTTGCTGGGCAATGTTGCTGTCAACGGGCAACCTGATGAGACACAGGGCAACTAATTAGGGCAACAGACAGTTGACAGCAACTAATCAGAGAGGAGCAAATCTATTGCCAACTCAATAAATACTTTATTATAAACACTTGTTAGGCACTTTATTTCAACTTTTCAAATATTTTCTTCATTTTTATTAAAAATAAATGCCTTTCCGATTTGATTTGTGACAGGAAAAGGGAGAAGAGCGAGTTCCGCAAAAGGCAGATTCGAACCCGCGTCGATCGCATCAATAGCTATTCATGTGTCAAACGCCCTACAGCCTACGCTACTACAGCCGTTAAACAGACCCTGTCTTTTTAGTATTTAACTGAAATCATTCAATGGCTTCATTACAGCATACACACATTACTTCGGACAGTTGTTGGTATTTTAACCAATATATGAGGTAAATTCCATGTTTTGGGTTGACGCATGACAACTTGCTAGCGTAAAAAGATAAAAGTTCACACTCCTTTTCTCCGCTCCACTGTCGCTGAGGGCCCGCCATCTTGTTTTAATTTTTCTGAAATCTCCGAACCGGTCACGTGATCGGCTGCTAACATTCTGAATGGAGGATCTCAAAAAATTGCTCACGACCGATCTAACGTATCCAGATATATATTTGTTGCTCATTCTCAGTGGGAAAGTGCCCAAGCAACGTTGCTCGGCAACATTGCCCGGCAACATTGCTCAAAAAGTTGCCCCGTGTATCATCACCTTTAGACTAGTAAACTTTGGCATCTAACTATTTGTACTATGGAGAAGAATGACACCTCAAATAATTTGTCTTGTTGATTAAAGGTGTGAGGCTGTTACTAAGTGGAAGGGACTCAAGCCATATCTAGAGGCTAGAAGATCATGATAAAATAAAACTTTCAGAAATATAAGATTATTTAATTCATTTATGAAGCTGTTTTCAAGGTTTGTCAAACTTTGCTATTCTTCTGTGAATTTCTATCTTCCCTAGAGAAGAGCAAAACATTTTAGTCATTTAGAGGCACACATACTTGTAAACAGGGACCATACCTGAGTAGGCTGCCGCTGCTCTTCTCTTCCTCAGGGTAAATGGCAGGATCCACAATCTCAGAAATCTCATTCAGTGCCTGAAACAACAACACAGTTAAAACATTAACATAGCTTCCTAATGAAATAGTGGGGAAAAACTCTAATAAATGCTTCCAGGGTATATCATCTTTAATGAAATTAGCAAGGGGGTCTTATCAGGAAAATAAGTCTTTTTGATTTGATTTTTAATTGATCTTTTGAATAAAAAAAAAAAATGAAACTCAAACTTTCAGAACTCAAAGTTTTCTTTCTAATGTTGATGTATTTCCTACTGAAACAGTACGCTGGAGTGGTCTAAAAGCCCCAAATCGTTATCTAGACATTGTGCAGCACAGTTTGTTTTGTGACGCTGTTACAATGTAATAATTCTTACTCATTTCACATGCAAAGATATTAGCCAATCACAACAGAGGTAATTTACATATAGAACTCTTTTACAGCAGAAAAAAACAACCTGTTTAATTATAAGGGTCAGAAAGTGGACAAAAAAAAAAAAGTTTTTTTTTTTTTGCAAGACATCTTGACTGTCATAAGTTGAACTTAAAGGGGACCTATTATGCCCATTTTCAGTGATATTAAAAGACCAAATTCAGTATTCACATTATTGATGATGAATGCTATATATAGGCGAGATGAGCCAAGAATATGAATGCTTAAAGGGGGCCTATTATGCCTCTTTTTACAAGATGTAATATAAGTCTCTGGTGTCCCCAGAATGTGTCTGTGAAGTTTCAGCTCAAAATACCCCACAGATCATTTATTATAGCTTGTCAAATTTGCCCCACTTGGGTGTGAGCAAAAACACATTGTTTTGTGTGTGTCCCTTTAAATGCAAATGAGCTGCTGCTCCCGGCCCCCTTTCCAGAAGAGGGCGGAGTTTTAACAGCTCATGCTTCTGTCACTCAATAACAACAAAGCTGGAGAATCTCACACAGCCAAAATGAGGATTGTCAGTAACGGTGTTCAGCCTTACATTGTTCAAACCGGAGTCGACACTGATGGAGAGACTCAGGAAGAAGTTACAACTTTTAGAATGAAACTGGACGTTTCTGAATGGTTAGTGGATAAATTGATGTAGTTGCTGTGGAGTTGATTCAACTCATCCACTAGCATGTGCCGTCATGTTAATCTTTTGTGCAAATCCAGTGTTGAATTGACCCTCGTTTGTGAAGCAGTCCGGCGTAAAATGACGGCATGACAGCAACACTCTACTACAACAACTCTTCCTCTTCTCTAAAGCAGCCCAACATGGCCTCACCCCCTTTGTTGCGTGTTCTCGGGGGTGGAGTTTATGTAAATTTTGGGATTTGTGATGTCACCAACCCGGGAAGAAGCTTGTTGTAGTACCTACCAGCTGTTTGTTGTAGTCCTTAAAAAGCGAGTTCTGTAAATGAAAATATCTCCCTTTGCATTGAACTTTGAGCGTCGTAACTTTGCAGATGCTCAGACAGCAACATTACACACTAACTAAAGTTAAAAAAGTGAAATCATAATCAAGGACCCCTTTAAGAAAAAAAGAAAAATGCATGATATGAAATGAGCCTCATCGTGCAGTGTGAACTGATGTCTTCCTCTGTCTCTTACTTCATTCAGGTGGGGGAACCTCTTTTCGCTGTCCAGACGTGATGGAGGGGGCACCTCAGCCTCGCTCAAGGGGTCAAGGGAGAGGGCATCCAGAAACAGGCTCTCTGGGGGCCTGTGTCCCTCACAGGGTCTGGATCTGCCCACCGCCCCCTTCTCCTCCAGTGTGGCCTCTGAGTCGGAGTGAGAGCGCATGTGTGCAGCTGTGCAGGGTGAACGCGGAGATCTAGGAGCCTTACAGGGGCTCTCCTGAGGGGAGAAGACATGCGCTGCACCTCCTTCTGCTGACTGTAGAATGTCTTTCTGTATCTGGGATGGAGGAGATGAGATATTGGCTCTGTTTCAAGGTATGGAAATGTATAAGTGAAATAAGTAGGAATTACCTTTTCCATCTTGTGGTGCATGTCCCGTAAGCTGCGGTCCCATTCCTGCCTCTCTTTCTCGAACCGCTCCAGTAGTTCATTCCGCTCCCGGGTCCAGCGCTTTTCTCCATGCTGCAGTTTCCAGCGCAGCTCCAGTGCTGTGCTGTGACTGTCTGCCAGTAGACGGCGCTGCTCCTCCCGTTCTTGTTGAACCACATCTGCAGCAACTGCACCTTCATCTGCGCCTGCTGACTCACCTCTGACATCCTGCAGCTGCATGTACAGCAGAGACAAAGAACAGCATAAATGCCTGAATAGGGTATGTTTGGAATAGAATACTACTCATACTAGCTTTGCAGAACATGCACAGTATACAAACTGTATGCACAGAATGATACGCTACCAAAATGTGGAGTATACATCCAGAAGCCACTGTGTGGAACATTGTATCCCACAATGCACTAGACTTGACCTTCCATTAACAGTGTGACAAATGAATCGTAATTACAGCCGTGTTTTGTAACATCTACTTCTTGACTCATTATTTAATCAGAATGCCACAAGTTAAGACATTTTGATGCAAACAATGGACTAAAATACAAAATAACCAGATTTATTTCCAATATGATAATAGGATACCACTTGTTGAATTAAACATGCAACATATTGACATAATTTGACAACAAATGCCCATAGAACCGCTTGCGGGAAAGTTATGAAATTTGGCACAATGATAGAGGTCAGTCCCAACGTTAACCACACCGATTTTGGAGTCTCTAAATCAATGTCACTAGCTCCACCACCTGTCCAAATTTCACTCATGTTTATGCTAATAACTTTTGAACCATAAAGGTTAGAAATATAATTCTTTTTTCCTTAAATTCCTTGGCTCAAGACGATTTGACTGCACTAATATATTGCATCAAATGTCTTTACTTGTGGCAATCTGATTATACAATGGCATTGTTTTTCATCATGAAAATTTTGAATTATCCAAAAAACCTACTTTTTCTGAATTCCTCCTAGGCCGTTGCTCCGATTTTCACAAAAACTGAACCGGATCATCTTCAGACCATGCCGACAAAAAGTTGTGGAATTCAAGTTGATTTGTCAAACCATTTTTGAAAAACGTGTGAATGAATTTTACATAGCGCTTGCGAAAATAGACATAAGGTTCTATCTCCTCAACGCTTTATCACATTCAGACCAAACTTGGTCCATGTCATCACAAGCATGACCTAAGGTTAAATGCTGTGTTTCGGTGTAGTGCCACCTACTGGTCTGGAGATACAAAAATGCTCTTTTTGCTCATAACTTTTGAACATTTTTTCCAAAAATCACAAAAGTGGTCTTATTAGATTCAGGTCAAATGATATCCAATTTTTACATATCGGCCATTTCGGGCATCGCCCATTTTGAATTTTGTAGTAAAATGCTGTATTTGACGAACGCATGAACTTATTTTCACGGGAGTCATCTTGCTGAGTCTAATGATACCAAACATGCTAGGTTTCGCCTTATGGTGAGTGCAATGTTGTGATTTAGCATTTAAACAACATTTGCAAATATCGTAGAAACTGTTTGTCTGATTGTGATGAAACCAACATAGGAAAATTGGAAACATAGATTGTTGAATAAACGTTAATGGCCAAATATCAAAGTTTTGATAGTAAGTGGCAAAAAATGCAATCAAAGTCAGGTGCTGGTAATTTTTTAAGTGTTCATACATATAAATGTCTATTACTCCAAAATTAAATGTGTGGGCACACTCTGAGGACACACAAAAAAAGTGGTGGGACTGCGCCTCTGACTCTAACTGCAGTACTGTTGGTCTGATTGACTTCAGCATTTACATGCAGTTGCTATCATTTGTCTGAGTTGCTATCAAAGTCCATTATGACATTGATGGTCTGCTGCTAGCTTCCTTGTTTGCTTTTGTTGTGCTTGGCTGCTCGCAGCTATATTTATTATTATTATCATAATAATATCATGTTTTCATACTGTTTTAAATGCTGTTTTTTAACAAAAAGTATACAGTACACAGTGCATACTGCACAGTATGGGTTAAGCAGCATGCAAGCGTTCGATTCTGAACAGCCATACAAACACAATCATGCACTGACTATATATTTAGTTATTTAGCTAAGTAGAGTCATTTTTAAGTCTGCCAGATTGCCTATAACATGTGGGACATGTAGTGCAGTAAAGTCCAAATACACCCTTCTCACGTCAAGCCAGATGTTCCTCAATCTATTCGCTGTCTAAATGAGCAGGGCTTCTCTGACATCTGCTTCCTTTTAATAGACCATGAGTGTGTTTGATGGACGAAGTGCACCACTGCATAAATATAGCTGGCTATTTAAAGACGCTCCCTAACTCACCGACACCAAAACAGCCACTGTAAGCAAGTCACTGTAAGCCGAAAGCAATACACGGCACTGCAGATGCTTAACGTCTAAAGCATTCGCTGCTTAACTAGATTTATGTCTTGCTGAGATATAAAATATGTCAGTTTTATGACAAGACCATTCAACCTTTCAGAAAGTCATTTTGGACTTTGATAAAACTGATTAATGGCTGAAAAACGCTATTTATAGAACCGTTCAAAAATTTGGGATTGGTAAGATTTCTTTGTTTTTGAAAGAAGTCTCTTAGGTTGTTTTTTTAAATGTATGTTAAAATGTAATTTATTCCTGTAATCAAAGCTGAATTTTCAGCATCATTACTCCAGTCTTCAGTGTCACATGATCCTTCAGAAATCATTCTAATATGCTGATTTGCTCCTTAAGAAACATTCCTGATTATTATAGATGTTGAAAACAGTTGTGGCGCTTCATATTTTTGTGGAAACCATGACATATTTTACAAATTTCTTTAAAAAAATGTAAAAAATGCTGTACGGTCGTTCACAGGTGATTCTGCTGTGATGTAAGTTTTACTTCTGCACCTTGGTGACATGACTCCTCATTTCAGCCCGCTGAATCTCCCACGCCGCTCTCTCATTGGCTAGTGTCTGCTGCAGCTGCCAGCGCCGCTGCGCCTCCTCACGTAGCTCCGCCCTGAACTCCTCCAGTAGAGAGCGCAGGGCGTGTAGCACACGAAGACTGTCACCTGCCTGTAGACAGAGACAGTGGGAGTTATTCTCTACATCAGTGTCACTGTTTCTGATCTCCCTGAAACGCCTCCATTGTAGTCTTGAGTTTTCTTCCAGGAACGAACACATCACGATATTCCTCATTTAAATAATTTAAAAGGTATATGCAAAATAAAGGGGTGGGGCCTGGTTGAGTTAGTTAGTAGTGTGTTGAAACTGGCGGTTATGATAAGGGGCTGGGCATTTTCAGAACATGCTCAAAGCGCTTGACCAATCACAACACACTGCTCCAGCTGACCAATTAGAGCACACTGAGCTTTTCAGAAGGAGGGGCTTCATAGAGGCAGGAACTAAACAGAGCGTTACTGACAGATTTGGAAGAGAGGAGCTGCAGCAATGTAAAATATCTGAAAAATAATGTGTTTTTTGAACATTCAAGCAGGAAAACCTGTTCTAGTAGCATCATAATATGACCTCTTTAAATTGCTTTCTAGGAAAAATAAGTGAGATTTAACAAAGATTTTACTTTTCAGCATGTGAAGGGCAGTAAAATTCATTTCCAATAAGGAACTCAGTAGTTGTGTGTTTGTATTATTAATTAAGTAGATGTGGGAGAGAGTTAATCATGATACAATAACAGAGTCTCTCTTAGTCAGCACCTCTCCTCAGCAGCTTTAATTAAACGAACAGTTCTGTCATTATTTATTCACACTCATGTCAGCTCAAAGGCATCTTATTTAAACTGAGTGTGAATGAGATCTGTGAGCAAAGAAATACATTTAAAAGTGCTGAGACATTAATATCAAATCTCTCCAGTATGAAGTGTGCAGTTTCTGTGGTGCAAAACAAAACTATCTTCAAAAAAGTTTCAGATTCACTGTTGATTGAAATAATTTTATATTCAGCTCCTGAATATATTTAGTCAATTTAGTATATTTATATTTAGTCATGCCAGTGGTGCAGAAATGACACACATTATTGGTGATTTCATATGAGTGACAGTTCAATAAACTGGTCTTTTACTAAGGAACATATCCTTACTCAGTAGTTTATATGTAAGCTTGGTCAGCACAGCAAAACACACAGCATCAATGGAGCGGGCTGCATTTGCGTTAAGAGTGCGTGTTCAGCAGAAATGTCTTATTAAATGGAAATTCAATGAAACCATATGCACGCTGAGAAATACATAAGCAAAATAATTTAAAGGGAAAAAGTCACGTCTAAACAAGACGATGAGACCGCTTTAATGATTTGTAAAACTGTAGTGGTTTACAAACTCCTGCACTTAGAGAGGTTAAATAATAGACTAGAGCTGAGAGAACTTTATATAGAGCCAACAAAGCCCTGCTACTGAAACATTAACACTGCTTTAATGTTTACTCCAGAAGACAGGGAAGAGAGATTTTAAAGGGTTAGTTCACCCAAAAATTAAAATTCTGTCATTTATTACTCACCCTCATGCCGTTCCACACCCATAAGACCTTCGTTAATCTTCGGAACACAAATTAAGATATTTTTGATGAAATCCGATGGCTCAGTGAGGCCTCCATAGCCAGCAATGACATTTCCTCTCTCAAGATCCATTAACGTACTAAAAACATATTTAAATCAGTTCATGTGAGTACATTGTTTCCATATTAATATTATAAAGCTAAGAGAATATTTTTGGTGCAAAAAACAAAAAAAATAACGACTTATTTAGTGATGACCAATTTCAAAACACTGCTTCGTGAAGCATCGGAGCACAATGAATCAGCGAATCATGATTCAGATCGCGTGTCAAACCGCCAAACTACTGAAATCATGTGACTTTGGCGCTCCGAACAGCTTATTCGACACGCTGATTCATTATGCTCCGAATCTTCCTGAAGCAGTGTTTTGAAATCGGCCATCACTAAATAAGTCGTTATTTTGGTTTTTTTGGCGCACCAAAAATATTCTTGTCGCTTTATAATATTAATATTGAACCACTGTACTCACATGAACTGATTTAAATATGTTTTTAGTACCTTTATGGATCTTGAGAGAGGAAATATCATTGCTCCCTATGAAGGCCTCACTGAGCCATCGGATTTCATCTAAAATATCTTAATTTGTGTTCTGAAGATTAATGAAGGTCTTACGGGTGTGGAACAACATGAGGGTGAGTAATAAATGACAGAATTTTCATTTTTGGGTGAACTAACCCTTTAAAGGTAAGTACACACATTTCTATAGGTTGTTCAATAAACAAAAACAAGAATATGATTACCAACAACCACCACGTCAAAACACGGTGTTTATTATAGCATTATTATTATTATCAGCTGAACACAAAAGAAGATATTTTAAAGAATGTCAGTAACCAGACAGTTGATGAGCCCCATGACTTTCATAGTTTTTTTTTTTTCATATTATGGAGGTCAATAGGGTCCATTAACTGTTTGGTTACTGACATTCTTCAAAATATCTTCTTTTGTGTTCAACAAAAGAAAGAAATGCATACAGGTTTGGAGTGAGGGTGAGTAAATGATGACAGAATTTTCATTTTTGGGTGACCTATCCCTTTAAGATGAATCACTTCTTGTAATAATTTTTCACATATTTGACAGATATGTTGCTGTGGTGTTTGACCTGTTTCTGGGGCTGGAATCTCTCTGGAGACAGCAGGAGGGGGCCGGGGTCTGTGAGGTCACTTCCTGAGATTTGGGTACACACTTTGTCTTCCCTTCCCATCTCTCCATCACCCTGGTCGATCATAATGCCCAGTTCTGGAATGTTCTCCAATCGATCGTACTGAAGAAACAAGTAAGAGTGAAAGCACAGAAAATGTTTACAGTTACATGTTGAATCAAAACTAAATAAAACTAAATAAAATATAATTTTTATTTTATTTTATTTTATTTTATTTTATTTTATTTTATTTTATTTTATTTTATTTTATTTTATTTTATTTTATTTTATTTTATTTTATTTTATTTTATTTTATTTTATTTTATTTTATTTTATTTTATTTTATGGTAAATCCTGAGCTGACAAATGACATTTCTTGACAGTTTTTATGAGATTCACCCACTAAGTCTATAAAAAAACAACTAAAGTCTATAAAATATCAATGTTATATTAAATGTATAAAGGTGATTTTTTTATGTTTACATTTAGTCATTTATCCATCACATAAGTGACTATTTTTTCTTTCTTTTTTTTTTTTTTTAAACCAGTGATTAGTACTGGATTAATCATAATGCACAGTAATTATGGTATACATATTACTAGTTCATGCATTGCCCAAACTGTATATATTTTTAAAGCAACTTTTTAAACATAAAATTAAACAACTGTTTGTGATGTGATGCAGAGCGTTACATATCAGTCACTTATGAGGTTTCATGTCAGTAAAGGTGCCATGCTCTAGCGTTTGAGCCACAGGAACAATGATATATTGACATGCCGTAAAAATATTTTTTCAGTCTAATATTTCTGCACTGGAAATATTTCTGAGCTTCACTGTTAAATTTCATAGTACTTCAGAAAACTAACATTTGTTTACAGCAAATCACCGCAGCTGTTGTAGATATGACAGATGGACTGTGAAATGAAAAATCATACAGCATGTGCTCACACTAATTCACACTGTTCCACTACTGACCTATTATGGTTTGTCAGATGACCTACTGCCACAAATGAGACAAACATTTAAAAAAAGAAGCAACACAAATCTACAGAAACTCATCACAAATGCAAACTTCCCATCATGCATCTTTTGCGTATCAGACAGTTAGTTATATCTGAGCTCAGTCAATTCAGGGTCAACTAGAGCAGTTATTCTGGATCAACCCCTCACCTCAGCATGTGCGCCCTCATCCACGCCGTCTGTCCTGCGGCCGAGCCTCCAGTGCATAAGGATCCAGCGCAGCTTCATGTAGACAATCACCATATTGTGGCGGAACAACCTCACTTCCTGTTGCAGCAGGACTCTTTCCTGCGGCCATGTTGGTTCATGAGATTGAAGTCCCTGCAGCTCGAGGCCTCGTCGTGCCTCTGCACGCCTCCTCTCCTCCTCCTTCAAGATAGGACAAGATAGTAAATATCATTATTAATTTGACATAAGATGAATGCATGCTTGTATAGAGAGTAATGAGATCATGTGGGTGTTTTAAGGCAAGTAGAAAAGTGAATCCTCCTAGAAAAAACAACTAAATCTACTTTTTATTTTGCAGTTTTGAAGTATGGTAGCTGATTGCAAGCTGGTTTATGTGGGAAAGATGACCAGAATGTTCCAATAACTAGTTTAACCACCTAAGCCCTATAAATTCTACTGTATCGTATTTGATACACACATTTGGCCTCTAAATTATCAACATGATGTGAAAACTATGTTGCACACAATATACTACATGTCTTCTGTTGTCTGACTTATTTTTAGTGTATCCTTTTATAGCAAGTAAACGCCTTTTAGTATAAATCTTCAGATTTTTAAATATTTTGTCTAAATTTTCAAGTCAATTCATTTGCTTTTGGTATATTACTTTTGTGCTCTTGGTATATTGTCTATCTCTCCATAACAAACTACTGTTTTATATGTGAGGATCCTTTGAATTGATCACTTGTAGCTCTGATCCTCTTTCTCAAAGTGAACCGCATGAACCTGAGTGATGGATGAAGTGAAGCTGTCTCTCTCCTCTTGTCCAGCTCTCATCCTCCTGTCATGGTCCAGGCGTAGTTGTATCTCTCTGGTAGGCGTTCCCATCTCGGGTAGAGCCGGCTCACGAAACTGGACCCCAGCAGAACACAGAACACCAGTTTCAAAATCCCAGCACTTGCAAGAGAGACACCATCAGTTTCATGCATCGGTGACATGCATCAAGGCAGAGGTGAGCTGATTATTTCAGTATCTTCTCTTTCTAGATTCTAACTGTTACTGTTTCATGGCTAGTTAAGGAGGAAAATATGAAATAAGCTTTTATGTTTATAGTAGCAATGAATGAAAATATATTTGGACAATATTCTTACTGCAACTGTTTTATAATAAACTCTCCAGATCTCTGGTGTCAAATACAAGAGAATTAATTTAGAGGCGCATAATTAATTCAGATTCATTTCGACGGTGAAGAAATATTTAATCTGTGCTTTGTGTGCTGCTGTTTGTAAGTTCTAATAAATGTCTTAAAGGGGTCATGACATGCCTTGATCTTTTACCATTAAAACATCCTGCAAGTGTCATAGCTTAAAACATCCTCCTCATTATAAACAAAGGATTTATTAATCAAGCTCCAAAGTCAGCTCAGTTTGATTTTGCGGGATCTGTGATGTCACACAGGCGATTACATTTGCATATGCCTGCCTCTAAAGCTAGACATCGACAAATAGTTTTACATCATCACACCATAGGCCCCGCCCACTGCCGTTCAGTCGCTTAATGGCTGACACTTGCCTACTCGGGATGTAAGCGCTGTTTTAAAAGCAAATAGAACCCATTATAATCAGTGACGCTGTCTACACTGATACAGTATACAGATGTGCATTCTGTTTCTGTCGACATCTGGACAAAAGGAAGAGTGAAAGAACGTTCACTTTGGCGCGTCCAGTTTAAACAGCCCAATTGCATCTCTGTACAAACGTCTCGGATCGCATCGGAGAATTTTATGTTTGTTCGGAGCATTTCGTTTTGTAAACGAGGCACAGTGTAATGGAGAGTTTGCAAAGAAACTTTTGTTGAAAGATGACGCAGCCGACTGTATTGGATCTGACAGCAGCTGAATCACAAATTGTAAGTAAACGATTTCATAATGGGCCCAATTTAAACAATCTAAGCGCATGGTCTGAAGCAGGTGCAGGTGCACTTAGTGAGTGTCCAAATCCACTTTTACTAGTTTAATGACAGAAAAAAATGATCCAAAAGGGTTGTACCTAGTCTCTTAATGAGTCATGGGTGTGTTTTGGGCGTAACATGCAATAAACCAATCAGAGTGTCATCTCCCATTCCTATTTCATGCTATTTACATGGCGGCGTATAGACACTCTCAACCTGACGAGTCAGTTAATTACGCATTGACTTTAGAGCAGGTTTTTGTTGGTCAGTTACCTCAAAATAGCAACATGCCAACAATGCACCTGAACACATCTCGTTTTTTAGACCAGCACGCCCATGAGAGAACAGATGGGCGCGAGTGCATTTGTTATTTAAACCATGTGACGCAGGATGTGAAAATGATAACTGCGTCTGGCTGAAACTAGCAAAAGACACTTGTGTCGCGCCTGGCATCGCATTGCGCCGGGTGTGTGATAG
The DNA here is from genome assembly GCF_018812025.1 of Megalobrama amblycephala. Classification (NCBI taxonomy): domain Eukaryota; kingdom Metazoa; phylum Chordata; class Actinopteri; order Cypriniformes; family Xenocyprididae; genus Megalobrama; species Megalobrama amblycephala. The sequence goes on along the minus strand of NC_063060.1, from coordinate 3,688,144 downwards.
GGCCCATAGTGTGATAGTCTGTAAATAATGGTTTTATAGGGATAAAGTTTTTAAAGGTCCCGTTTTTCGTGGTTTTTTGAAGCTTTGATTGTGTTTATAGTGTGCAATATAACATGTGTTCATGTTTCGCGTGTAAAAAAACACAGTATTTTTCACATAATTTACTTATCTGTATACCGCTGTTTCCACTGTCATAAAAACGGGCTGATGACTTCCTTGTACAATGAAGTCCCTCCTTCAGAAATACGTAACGAGTTCTGATTGTGCCAGCGGTTCCTGTGTTGTGATTCGACAGCAGCTTAGCTCACCGTGCCCGGAAAGGTCACGCCTCTTACCATAATGTGGAGATGCACGCGCTCAGTGTTATTGTAAACATGTCTTTAATTTTACCCTATCAATTTGAGCCGGAATCAGACCCGGTGATTGGACTGCGGGATGAAAATAACAGCGTTTCGACGACATGGCGACGAACACACTCTACAAACGCAACTCTTGTGTATTCCTGTGGGCGGAGGTTAGTCAAAAAACTGTTTTAGTGACGTCATTAAAGAAGGAAGTAGAGGGATGTAGTCCAAACTGGCCGTTCGATGTAGGCGACTTCTGTTAAATAAAATATCTCGCTTGGCATTGAACTTTGAGCTTTAACATTTTACAGATTTTATTTATACTCTAACAACAACATTACACACTAACTAAAGTTTGAAACATGGGATCACGAAGAACGGGACCTTTAAAACACTCACATGCAATAGCAAGGGTCACCGTGATTTTGCCAAGTAAGACATGTTCCTGGATCAACATATTTTGTTGATCCTAGAACAACATTCCAGTCTGAAAATGTAGTCTTAATCCTATTCCTAACCCTAAACCTAATCCTACCCATAACTTCTCCCTAAAATCAGAGGGGAAAGATAGGTGAATAACATTGATATAGTAGCACCTAACCCTGGTTGCAAGCCTAAACTTGACATAAATGGTAAACTTGTCCCTCAAATCTGATTGGTTGATTGGAATGTTGTTCCAGGATCAACAAAGATGTCTTACTTGGCAAAATCATGGTGACCCAATAGCAAGTGGGTATTGATGCTGTTTTCTATGCAAATGACGTTTGATCCTAACAGTGGCCGTTTACTGACGAGACGCCTCATAAAAATGGATTATTATTTCAGACAGAAGGTCAAAATGAAGGCATATATATTTGTTTTTGGGGGTTTTTTGTGCAAAAAACTTTATTAACATTATAAGTGAACCTCAAGGAACATATTAAAATAATAAAAAATCCATGTCATGACCCCTTTAAATGTAAGAGTGAAGATTCACATACATAAATATCAAAGATATAAAATAAGCATATGCTGCCTTCAAGTCACTGCATTAATGCATGAGCGCATGGGAACGGCAACAACATTCATAATTACTACTGATAAACACTTTGTTTTTGAGCCCTGAATTTTGAGGGTGAGTCAGATAAAAAATCATATTGGACATACTAAGCCCCAAATGGGCCTTTTTTTAAATTCTGTGCTGATTTTAGAGGGAAAGTGCTAAATTACACTTACTGGTAGCTGAAAGCTCAAGTTGCATAACTAATGCACATCCTTTGTTCTTAATTTGTTACAATAGTGCTAAAAACATTTTTTTTCTCTCTTTGTAAGTAAATGGAAAAAGTGAGAAAATTACCTGCGTCCATTTGTTCCAGTCACAATTAATAAAAAACTATTGTACATAAGACTTCTGAAGTCAAAATTATAGGGAACTTCCCAGGAAGACTTGAAGGCAAAAAATGCGAAATGTTGCATATCGCGAGCTGCTAAATACACTTTCTTTCAGCAGTTTTGGTTAGCCTGTACAGTTCACGCTGAGCAGCAGCACATAAACTGAAGCTTAGACAACCATATAGACACACAACAAATTAAATGCAAATACACATTAACTGATGGCATGATTAACACACATACAGCCCTTGTTTTCATGTTACAAAGAGTCACAAATTGAACAGAACATCAAAGCTCCTGCATGCGTGAGAGGATGGTGAGTGTCGTAATCCATGACAAACCAGTGTGATTTTACAGAAACAGCAGTGGTTGTGAGTGGAGTGAGACGAAACCAAAA